>NC_079445.1:20019287-20126787 GCF_903798145.1 Danio aesculapii
GTGTGAAGTTCCTAAATGAGGACAAAGAAAAAGAAAAATTAAACACATGTCTGGAAATTGTCTAGTGCATACTTAGATAAAATGGGAAGCAACACAAAAGGCAATCATTGTCCCATTATCCCAAACGGAGCAATGAAACAGACAGAAAAGGAAGCAGCTTACAATGATGGAGATTGGTTCAAGGATGACTGCCGCTGGATGTGACCCAATTGAATGAGATTATTTTTGATTTACATGTATGACTGCTATTCTGATATGCGCCAAATCAATAAATGAATTTCCCTGCCAGTGACGAGAGAAAACGCTTCACTGCCATTGACGTGTTTTAGGTTTAATACGGTAAGGGAAGCCCTAACGCATGTTCTGAGTGAGGTACATGATGTCAGATGCCTCGGGGAGTGAAATCTGAGAAAGAAAGTAAGATCATCAGTAAAAAAATGAGAGTTATGCAACCTTCCCTTGGCTTACCCCTACCGTTTTAGATCTTGTCTTGACAAAAGCTTTATTTGATGACTTGTGTCATAAAGGTATTTATTAATCACAAAATTTTCAGGAACTAACCACCACAAAATTAGGCACTTTTATTGCAAAAAAAAAAAATGTAAAACTAGGGGGTTTAAGTAAAGTTTTAGTAAAACACCTTTATATGTGTATGTCAGGCATGTGATCAGCCGAGGACAAAAAAAGAAGGAAGACGATAAAAAAAGATGTAAATATAAATATTTTTATAATTATTTTTTTTAGGGGTTTTCACCTTTATTTTTGATAGGACAGTGGAGATTTACAGACTGTTAAGTATGGGGACCAGAGACAGGGGAAGGGCCGGCAAAGGACCTCAAGCCAAGACTCGAACTTGGGTCGCCGTGAGCACCTCAGTGCCATGTGTAGATGCGCTAACCATTAGGCTATTGGCGCCAACATGTAAATATAAATATATATAGATATTTGTATGTGTGTTTAAATAATAGTAATACAAATAATAATTCTAAAAAATATATTCTTTATATAAATATTTGTTATTGGCCACACAATTTAAGTTTCTTTTTCTTTTTTTGATTTATCAGTTTAAATGTTTAGCAGATTAATAGTTACCTAAATAAGACACCGCCACTAGATGGCGCCACTAACTTGGTTATTGCTCTTGTGTCTAAAGAAAATAATTTTCTCTGTAACTTAGTGACTCTTTATTCCACTCGATAAATAAACTACTAGTCAGTCAACAATTCGAGCTGTAAAAATCTTAAGTCCAGTTAAATTGAGCAGCCTAATATGCTTTAACATTTCACCCTGAAATATATATCATGCATTGCTAAAAAGAGTTTATCACTTTCCCTTTCCTTCAGCGTAGTCCCTGTTTTTGATAGGTTTAATTAATTATAAATATATTTTTTTATAATTTAAATTGGTATCATCATCTAAACAATTTCGTTACAGTTTCAGGTGCTAAGCTTTAGCACTGAATGAACGAAGACATCGGGACAGATGACTTGCAGAGAATAATAACAAAAGTGTGCCCTGGCTTTCTTTATAATGTATATGGAGCGCACGTGATCGTGACATGCAAATGTGAGCGTGCATGCATTCAAAGCGATTTCATAATCTTGCACATTGTCAGCGGCTTCGTCATACGCACACATTATAGGACTACACATTATCATTATACCTGAATGACATCCGGAATGAAGCAGTTTATGCTCCTTCTTGTGCCCAAAGATGAGCAGTGAAACTTCAGATTTACGCAAATCACAGGGGTCGCCCCATTGATCTCAGAAAATAAGGAAATCCATATTTATATGGAAGAATCACATCCCTGGTATGTACAGATTTTCAGAAAAAGAATCATTTTAAATGTTTTCATTGTCACAGGTTTTTTTTTTAAACATCTTAGAATATTCAAATTTGTGTTTCTTTTACATTAACTGCATTGCTAAAAATGTTTAATACTGGTCAATTTTTCCTGAGTTTTAATTGCACTTTGATATGTTACATATTAGCAAAACTGAAGATGATTAATAAAACCGCCAAAACTAATGTGACATCATCAGCTTTGTGTATGCCAGTATTAGAAATGTTGTTTCCTACTGGATCAGTTGTATTTACCTTCATCCCTTCTTCATCTCCTGCTTCTTCATCCACTTGTGCTGTAAGACGTACTCCAGTTTTGACAATTTTTTATCCAGGCACTTTTCTATCAGATCACAGCAGGCTGTACAAGGAGAAAGAGAGTTAATCAAGACTGTAAAAGAAATTAATGATATTTATGAAGAATCTTCTGAAATTTGTGATTAAAAAAAGCTACTGCAGGGTCCTGGAGGGCCGGTGTCCGGCAGAGTTTTGCTTAAACCCTAATCAAACACTCCTGAAACAAGCTAACCAATGGCTATATCTGAAATCGTAGCCCTAAACCCTTAAATAAAATAATAAATAAATAATTTAATTGTTAAATTAAGATAGTACCACTACATTGTTTGATTACTAGTATACAGCTTATGTGTTAAATAACTTGGGTCTGACCAAGCAGAATCCAATCCATCTGAGTGGTTTATCAACCAGAAAAACACAAAAAAACTGTTTGAATTTACTCATTCGTTTACATTCACTGTTTTAGTAGACTAATGTAAGGAGTAGTAGATGAGGGTATAGGGGTCGATTCTGGATACAGTCAATGACAAGATCACTTGAGGATTAAAGTTAAACTCTGCAGGACAGTGGCCCTCCCAAGACTGAAGTTGCCCATTCATGAGCTAATATACATGGTGACGTTAGATTCCTTATTGAAGTCAAACATTTCCTGGCTTCACCAATGCTAAGCTCTTTCTGTCTTGTCATGAGACTACAACAGGTTGAGGTTTTGGTATGTACAAACGTGTTTTTTCACTCACCACTGGATACTTTGGGAACAAACAAAAGGCGGCACTTCGTTCCAGAATTTCTGTACACTGGATTTTTCCCATTCACCATGTAATACAGCATGTAGCCTACGGTCCAGATGCCTGTCAAGACGACGCCTTCATAATCTTCTGCGCTGATTTTGGTAGCACAACCGAAGTCAATCAGCTTGAGCTCCACCTTCGTTGTGTTGACTAGGATGTTGTCACTATGCATGTCGTTGTGAGAAACACCATGGTCAATGCAGTGCTGGATTGCCTGGACTAACTGGTGCAGCAGGGAACGTGCGACCCCTTCTTTCAGCTTGCCATGCATGTATATATAGTCCCGCAGGGATACGCATGGATGGGGGTACTCCATGACGAGTGAAATGAACCCATCTTGATCAAACCACTCGTACATTTCTATCACGTGCATGCTTGCTGAAGGATGTTTCAGCATATGCATATACGCTGCTTCTTTACACACAAGGTTGGAACAACCAGGCTAAAGAGAAAAAGAGAACAAAGGTTAATAGATGTACATCTGAGGAAAGATTGGTACTATTTAAATGATTAGTTTACCCAAAAATTAAAATACTGTTAATAATTACTTTCCTTCATGTCATTTCAATCCCCTGAAACGTTCATTTATCTTCAGAACGCAAATTAAGACATTTTAGATTAAATGTCTGAGAGCTCCCTCATGCTCCACAGACATGAACAAAGGTCTCAGAGGATTGGAATCACAGGGTGAGTAAACAATGATTTAATGTTTGGGCAAACTTTTCCTTTACATGTACTTTACCCTGCTTTAATAATTATATATGATCAACAAGGCTTTCCAGCTCTTTTCTCTTAAAGTGCTGCTACAAACTACAGTAACTGTTCACATTAATCAAATTTTAGCATGAAGTACAGCTCATCCTGAAGTCACCATAAAATGATTTTCTTCAGCTAGAACATGAGAAAAGTTTTCATACAGATTCATATGACTGGATTTTGCCTTTTGAAATTCAACTATGCAATCGTAAATGTGTCCAAACCATTAAATATTGAGTGAAGTTTTGCCAACTTACAACAGAGATGTAACATGGATAGTTTCTCTTCGGAATCTTCTTGATGGCAACCTAAAAAGAGAAAATACAATAAATATTGTTTTTCACATTAATAAATCTGTAATTTGTTCAATAAATATACAAGTTTGGATCAAGTGGAAAAGTTAAATAAGAAGCAAATTGAACAATAAGAGATTTTTACCTCCTTGCCATCAGATTTACGGACTGCTTTGAACGTTAAGCCGAAGCTCCCGCATCCTATCATTTTTCCAATGCTGTAGAGACCAGTCAAAGATCCTGAAAAAAAGAAGAAGAGGTTATTCTCTCATACTGACATACTGACCTTACATCAGTGGTTCTCAATTTTGACCCTTGGACCCCCCCCCCCCCCCCACACACACACACACACACAATTTGTATGTCTTTCTTATTACACACACAAGGATTAGTTAATGAGCTGATGATCAGAATCAGGTGTGTTAAGTAAGGAAGACTTACAAATTGTGCAGTGCGGGGTGGCCAGAGGCCTGGAATTGAGAACCACTGCCTTACATTAACAAGTATGTTACAGTAGCATCTATAATAGTACTGTTTGCATCAAATTAAATAAACAAAATTTCATGAATTTTACTCTGCATTTATATTTTGCATGTGACATCAGAGTCCAGTTAGCACACTCACCTCTATTTGGCTCAAGATCAGGGGCTCCTGAGGCAGATGAGGACTTCACATTAGCCGTTTCCTGGAGCCTAGACGGTCCAGGCACAGGCTCTGGTTCCGGATCGGCCATGTTCTGGACCACAGATGGTCTAGGAACAGGCTCTGGATCTGGATTTAAATTGCCCCAGAGACAAAACTCTGGCTCAGGAACCACGTTGTTCCAAAGCCAAGATGGTCCAGGGACAGGCTCTGGATCAAGGTCAACAGTATTCCGGTTCCCAGATACTTCAGAGACAGGCACTGGATCAGGATCAACAGTATTCGAGGGCTCTGACATTCCAGGTACAGGTGCTGGATCTGGATCAGCTATGTTCTGGACACCAGATGTTGTAGGAAAAGGCTCTGGCTCTGGATTTAAAGTGTACCAGAGACGGAATGGCCCAAGGACAAACTCTGCCTGAGGATGCACAATGTTGCAAAGCCAAGACAGCCAAGGGACAGACTCTGGATCTGGATCAACAGAGTTCCGGAGAGCATACACTCCAGGGGCATGCTCTGGATCAACAGTGTTCCCGAGACCAGACACTTTAGGGACAGGTTCTGGATCTGGATCAGCCATGTTCTGAACCCCAGATTGTCTAAGAAAAGGCTCTGGATCTGGATTTAAAGTGTACCAGAGACGGAACAGTCCAAGGACAAACTGTGTCCCAGGATACACAATGTTCCAAAGCCAAGACAGCCAAGGGACAGGCTCTGGATCTGGATCAACAGTGTTCCGGAGACCAGGGTCAGGTTCTGGATATGGACCTACAGAGTTCCAGAGATCAGACACTCCAGGGACAGGCTCTAGATCTATATCAACAGTGTTTCGAGGTCCGGATACTCCAGGGACAGGCTCTGGATCTGGATCAACAGTGTTCCAAGGCACAGGCACTTCAGGGATAGGCTCTGGATCTGGATCAACAGAGTTCCGAGGACCAGGCACTTCAGGAACAGGCTCTGGATCTGGATCAACAGTGTTCCGAGAAGCAGGCACTTCAGGGACAGGCTTTGGATCTGGATCAACAGAGTTCCAGAGATCAGACACTCCAGGGACAGGCCCTGGATCTGGATCAACAGTATTTCTGAGACCAGACACTCCAGGGTTAGGGTTGGGGTAAGGTTCTGGTTCTGTATCAACAGAATTCTGGAGACCAGACACTCCAGGCACAGGCTTTGGATCTGGATCAACAGTGTTCCAGAGACCAGCCACTTTAGGGACAGGCTCTGGATCCGGATCAACAGTGTTCCAAAGCCCAAATACTCCAGAGAGAGGCTTTGGATCTGGATCAACAGAGTTCCAGAGACCAGACACTCCAGGGACAGGCTCTGGATCTGGATCAACAGAGTTACAGAGACCAGACACTCCAGGGAGAGGTTCTGAATCTGGATAAACAGAGGTACAGAGACCAGACACTCCAGGGACAGGCTCTGAATCTGGACCAACAGAGTTCCAGAGCCAAGAAGGTCCAGCGACATGCTCTGGATCTGAATCAGTTTCTAGGTCTGGATTGATTGTATGTGGATTCCCCTGTGGTGTTTGTGGTTCCACGCTTATCTGTCTGCAGCAGAGGAAAGGCTTCTTTATGGCCTTCCACACTCTCTTGAAGAAAGCACGGATTTTGCTCCCCTTGCTGCCTTGTATTTGAATTCCTAAATTGGAAAGAAGACAAAAAAAAAACATGACAATCTGTTATTGTTTAGGCTATTAAGTACATATAAGTAAAACATATTAATAATAACAAGATATGGGGTGACTTGTACCAAAGTGGGGACAAGCTTGAGTGTTTGTATAACCCTAAATAACAAAATTAGCCATAAGAGTCATTTAATAACAAAAAAACTGATTTATTCATTACAAAATGTCTTTATGGAACATGATCATTACCTAATTTTCTGATGAATTTTGTCATAAAAAGGAAATTAAATAATGTGTTTGAGCTATTCCTAAACATACATACATAAATTCATGCAGTCAAAATTATTAGCCCTCTTGTGATTTAATGAAGAGATTTTTTTCTCAAGTTTTTAAATATAAGTTTTAATAACTATTTTACTAGTAGTAAGATACTAGTATTCAGCTTAAAATGCGTAAAGACCCAGCTATGATAATTAGGTTAACTAGGCAAGTTAGGATAATTAGGCAAGTCATTGGACAACAGTAGTTTGTTCTGTAAAGAGTAATACACTTATATATATATACACTTACATATATATATATATATATATATATATATTCTCTAAAGGTGGCTAATATTATTGACCTTAAACTGTTAAAAACTGCTTTTATTCCAGCTAAACTAAAAGAAAAAAGGCTTCCACAAAAGAAATAATATAACAGAAAATGAATGGTGTAACATATTACAAATACCATGGTTTAGATAACATAATTTTAGTCACCGATCGGCTTAATTTTTAGATCAAAATGTAATTTGTTTTCCATTTATTACAAGCACAGAACAGCAAGGAACATTTGTTTTTAACAAATATAACTATTAGAGTCTGTGATTTTATATTTTATCAATATCTGTGATATTAGAGTCTGTGTTCTGAGTTCAGAACACAATTAAATATATTATTAAAATATAGCCAGGTTTTTCATGGATTAAAATAAAGCAGAGGTGGTATCTCAATCATTAATTGTTTGCTACTTGAAAAACACATTTTGCATTATTCTTGTAATCTTATCAAGTAACATATTATCTTACTTAAAAAGGCTAACATTTATAGTAATAAAGTACACAACAAAGCAAAGCCATGACCGCATATAATCATGCCTTTTTGATTGTTGGTGGTTTTCCCTTGTTGGGAAGATATAAAATGTGTCATTTTTACTGTTCATTATCGATTGGCAGCATTAATCCTTTAGATTGGCCTGTGCAAATAAGATTCTGGCTTTTATATGGAGCTCTATGGAGTAAAACAGCAGATTATAGTGTGTGTGCGTAAATACACTTACTATGTTTACTATCTTCTGAGAGCTAAGTTGCTTATTTTGATTTTCTCAGACATATTTCTCTCATACACACACACTATATTCCATACAGAGAGAAAACTGCAAACTGGACTGAAGCAGTTTCAATTTAGAACTTCAGTTATGTTACGCCGCTTTGACACAATCTACGTTGTAAAAGCTCTATAAAACACCACACAAAAAAACCCTTGACCATACAAATGAATTAAAAATTCAACCATGTGAAATTATATAGTAAGACCAGTACCAAAATGTTCAGAAAAACATTCTGCTTATTGTACAATGCTCTGTTTTTGGAATACGCACTTTATTTATTTTATAATATTTTAAAAATAACTTTTAATGTAAAAAAGGTAAAAGTCAATTAAACTCTGACACCATTTGAGATAAAATATTCAAATCAACTCTAACATTTTTAAATATTATTCTCTATAATGTACAAACAAGCTTTGTTTTTTACAGTTATGGCTTTGTTGATTTTATATACAGTACTGAATTCATAGTTTTATTAAGTCGAATTCACTGTACACTTAAATTAATTAAATTCTGACACCATTTCAGATAAAATATTCAAATCAACTCTAACATTTTTAAATATTATTCTCTGTAATGTACAAACAAGCTTTGTTTTTTAGTTATCGCTTTGTTGATTTTATATACAGTAATGAATCCATATTTTCAGTATATCGGATAAGTGTTTTCAGTGTATCCGACATATTGAAATATGGATTCATTTCTAATATTCAGAAATTTTTAGGGTTGATTTGAATATTTTATCTCAAATGGTGTCAGAGTTGAATTCATTTAAGTGTTTACAGTATTCAACCTAATACAAATATGGATTTATTGTATATAAAATATTATTGTATTATTATAGTATAAATTGTATTATCATTATTGTATAAATATTACTGGGTTTGTCTGAACACTTTGGTACTGGTCTTAGTGTATAATTTTATATGGATACATTTTTTATTTCATTTTTTTAAATCGAAAATTAAGCCTTGTGCAACATAAAGGGCACATATTTATGTCTATCTGACAGCTTTTTGACTCAAACTATAGCAGGAGCAAAGAGTTAAACTGGATTGAAAACTGAGTCTAAATTCGGGGCAAATCACCTCACACTTATCTCATCCCAAACCCCATTATTGATAATTTCTTATGTTTTGTTTCACATGTAATGTTTCTTAAGTCATATATAAATTCATTTTAATCCCCTAATACTTTCTGTTTTCCCAGTTTTTATCATTTTTTTAACCAAAGAAAGCTTGAGTGGTTGCTGACAGTCTCACCAGTTGTATTTTTCGTCTCATTGACAGTAAAAGGCTTATCAAATGCTTTGTCGGCATCTGAAGCCATAGTCGATTCCTCCTCGTCGAGCGAGGGACAGAAGTCGGTGCAGAATCCAATGTTCTCCAGCCATGTTTTCGTCCCTTCATTCTCTCCTCCACCACACACGGGCGTTGTTGCTGCCATCGCGTGGACAAATATAAACTTTGTTTTTTCACTCATAATGTCTTTGAGTTAACTCCTGTTTACTCAGAAAATTTGTTAGTCAAAAAGATATTCGTAAATCCAAAGATTTGCTCGAGGTTTCTGTAAACGCGTCTTCACTCAATTCAGAATATCAGTTAAATGAAGGCTGAGGCAGTACGCGAATATGTTCTATCGAGTGACGTCATTTATGGAATGTTTGGAACAGCTTACGAGTTTGTAGTTTTTTGCTTAAAACTACAAACGGCAATGCGATTTTCAAATATTACTCAAGGACTGTTTTTATATCTGGAGTTGGGTCATAACCACTAAAGTACAGTCAACTATAGCGCATCAATGTCAAAATGCTAGCCAATCAAATCAAAGAAGGCGGGCTTTACAGTTCGCGGAAGATATATTTATTTATTTAAAAATGATTACAAATTGATTGCCAAAAATACTAAATTAGTTCTGAAGTTCAAAAATATGAATGTTTGCGACGGATATTGAATACTAGCACAATACTGAAAAAATATAAAGGAATTTTAAAAAGGACAACACAAATATTACATTATTTTATAATTGTTTTTAATTATTTTTGTAAGAGATATAGTCCTTCTAGCGTCGATTAAAAATATAAATAAAAAATAAATAATTTATAAAATAAAACATCAGTTCGTGGGTTCTCTAAATAAATACTGTTGCTAGATCATATACGGGTAACGTCTAGATAGGATACAGCTGCAGATACGCACATCAATGTAGCATCATTTTGTAACACTGTATAACAATAATTAATATTTTACATTACTGTGACGCTTGGGTTTAATGTTGGGGAAGGGGTAGACGTTAATAAAATACAACAAATGGGAAATGTAATAAATAATTCTCGTTAACTACCGGCCGCAACCGTATCTGATCTAACATTAGCAACAACCAAATACGGCTGCGGGCTGAAGTTAACGATAATTATTTATATTATTTATTAAATTTCCCATTTGTTGTATTTTATTAACGTCTACCCCCACCCCATCCTTAAACCCAACTGTCACAGTAACTTAAAAACAGTAGTTGTACCTAGTATTATATGTTATTTATTAAATTACCCAATAAATCGTATTTTATTAACGTCTACCCAACCCAAACCTTAAACCCAACCGCCACAGTACTGTAAAAATATGAATTATTGTTATACAGTCTTACAAAAATTATGCTATATTTATGTGCGTGTCCGCAACTGTATCCTATCTAACGTCAGGCTTCTAACGTCAGGAGCTACACTTCCTATTAGGAAAACTGCTGTTGTCGCGCCATTTCTGTTGTAGTTTCACACAGAAACTTAAACATAAAGTTTCAAATGAAATGCAGAGCGAGTTTCCGTTTATGTTTGTGCTATTTATACACCTTTGATTCCGAATTTGATGTAGCTACTCTTTTCCATCTGCGCCATGTTTCCATGTGCAAACGAAATGATGTATTTTAAAATGGTGGAGATAACAACTGTCCGTTTGTCTCCTATGCTCTGTATGCAGGTCATTATTTTTTATTTTATACAAATTTTAGGTATTTACTCAGTTTTTTATTATTTATATCAGTTTTATATGTGCATTTTCTATCATTTTATAGTTCAATGCTTTGTCCAAACTGTTTTGTAAAGGACTTAATTCGTGATTTTACTAAGAAACTTCATGATGTAAACTGAAGTTATTTTGTATTTAGTGTATTATATTTAGGCCTTATATTCAGACCTATTCCTGCTGAATGACATGTAGATAGTGGAAAAGGTGACATTGAATTGTTAAAGAAAACATCAGTTTATTTGTGATGGAGAAACATTTCTGATTAACATCATAATGATTAATTTTTACTGTCAAAAGAGCTTTAACATGACTCTTTGTCTCCCACTGCTCTGTGTGCAGGTATCAAATAAATTCTGTCATCATCCATGAGTGGGTGTTGATGGAGAGTGGAAAACCAGGGTCAGAAGAGTGCAAAGGTCACACACACACACACACACACACACACACACACACACACACACACACACACACACACACACACGCGCACACACACACACACACACACACACACACACACACACACACACACACACGCACACACACACACACACACACACATTAATGTAGTTTGTAATTCTGTTTGCAATAATTAGTTTAAATTTAAATGGATTATCTTTATATTCCTAAAGATGTTCAGTGACCAAACTCTTATTTTAATGGATATAGGTTAGCTAAAAATGTTTGTTTAAATGCACCAAAAATTATTGACGTTATTCACTGAGAATTGGATATGGGGAACCAAAATAATCTTGTTTTTCCTTTTGAAGTGATTGTTTTGCCTACTCATTTTGCAGATTATTTTGCTTGTTTTAAGGAAAAACTGAATAAATTTTTACAAATTATTTCCTAAAATAAGACAATATGTTTTGCTTGTATAGAAAATGTTTTTTGATTTAAGAATTTTTAGATATTTGGACTTGAATCTCTGATATTCGAAGTAAGAAATCCTTTTTGCAGTGTTTAATGTCACTAATTTTGAAACGTTTCACACACACATGCATATACATATATCAAGGTATCCACAGGGTCCTAAAAAGTCTCAAATTAACTCAAATATTGTGTTGTAGGTCTTAAATAATTTTGAACAGGTCTTCATTTTCCTATGTCCATGTAAAGGTACCCAATCGGCCCAACTCTTATCCAATCAGTAACATCTCAATAAAAGTTTTGACAAAAGTTTATCTATTTACTCTTATTAACTTTAGTAACGATTAACTTTATTGAATTGCTTGTACAACAGGGCGGCATGGTGACTCATTGGTTAGCATTGTTGCCTCACAGCAAGAAGCTCGCTGGTTTGAGTCTCGGCTGGGCCAGGAGGCATTTCTTTGTGGAGTTTGCATGTTCTCCCCGTGTTCACGTAGTTTCCTCGGGGTGCTCCGGTTTCCACCACAGTTCAAAGACGTGCGGTACAGGTAAATTGAATAAATTAAATTAGCCACAGTGTATGAGTGTGTGTGTGATAATGTGAGAGTGTATGGGTGTTTCTCATTAATAGATTGCAGCTGGATGGGCATCTGCTGCATAAAATTAATTTCGTTGTGATGACCCCTGATAAATAAGGGACTAAACCAAAAGAAAATGAATGAATAATTGTTTATACAACAAAGACTGTCCAATATTTTTTACATTTGATTATTGAATTACTCTATACCTGAATACAGTTGTGAAAACTGTTTATTTAATTTATAAATGTTTTTTCCTTATTGAATTCATCTATGCTTGTAAGATTGTTTATTATATCTTATGCAGACGCTCTCCCCTACAGAATCATGTCAATCTAAAATTATAAATTCCAAATGGACATTTAAGTCATCTAAAGAAATGGTGTTAATACAAATACAATACAGTACAAAAATATGGCAATTTTGAAATATCAAGGAGCCCTAAATGGCATTATAAATTTGAAAGAAAATTGAACAACAGATCATATCAATGTTTTAAAGTAGAATGCCCTTAAATAGTGTAGCATATAGTTGTTGGTACAGAATAATTTTTTAATGTTTTGAAATATGTTTTATATGTTTGTGTCTTCTGTCAAATTTAGGCCTACTGTAGGTCTGTTCTGTACAGAAGCTTTAAGCAGACGCGCATGCTATGTGATATGAGATAACGATATGAGACAACGACAAGCCACATGTAGGTTACAGTACGTGTCATATATTGTTTATAAGCTGTTTATTGATCTTTCCAGTAATTGAGCAGTTATGAGACATGAGATATTAATTTCATGCTATAGCTTCCAATAGCCGCTTTGTCCCCAAATAAAAGAACATCACACAGCATTTATTGGACCAATTCTCACTATTAACTAGCTGCTTATTATTAGCATGATGATTATTAACATGTTGGCTGTTTATAAAGTGCAAATTATGCATAATCCTACTCCACATCCCTAATACCGTAATTCAACAACATTACTATTGACCTCAATTCAACCCATTACCTCAATTTAACTACATAATATTACTAATTAAATAAATTTAGTTTACATTTACATTTAGTCATTTAGCAGACGCTTTTATCCAAAGCGACTTACAAATGAGGACAAGGAAGCAATTTACACAACTATAAGAGCAGCAGTGAACAAGTGCTATAGACAAGTTTCAGGTGTGTAAAGTCTAAGAAGCAAAGCATTAGAATTTTTTTTTTTTTTTTTTTTTTGAGAGAGAGAGAGAGAGAGAGAGTACAGTTAGTGGTATAGCCAGAGAGGCAGTTACAGATTAGGAGGGAAAGTGGAGACTTTAAGTACCAATTCTTACTATTATCTAGTGGCTTATTACCTTCCTATTCTTACAATATTGATTGTTTATTTGTACTTAAAAAGTATTGTGAATTATCATATTGTACGTCCCAAATCCAACTTAAACCCAACCACTACCCTTAATAACTATTAATAAGCAGCACAGAGTTTTGTTGAGGTAAAAGTTGTAGTTAATGGTTTGGTAATACCAAGAATCATATATTAAAATTAATTGTGATTCTAATGATTATTATATTCACTGTAAAAAATGCAGGGCTCCACAAATTTCAGTCATGTTGTTCCAACACAAATTGATTAAGTTAACTTAACACATTTAGGTAGATTTAACATAAAACAGTTATGTTGTCCCTAAAAAATCTCAATAATTCTACTATTTCCGCTCATTTTAAATAAGTAGTTTAAACAAGCAGCAAAAATATTTTTTTCTGTGCTAATATATAAAAGTTATAGTTAATGGTTTGTCAATAGCAATACATTTGAAGCTTAAAATAAAGCATGACAAAATGATCTGATAATAATCTGGCTGAATTTGAAATATAAGACTTAAAAAGTTACAAAACACAAACCTTCTTGTGATTATTAGGCACAAAAGGTGAGGTTCATTGTTTTATTTTTTTCAAGATTGATCTTGGGATTTAAGATTCAAACTCAATTTGTTCAAATGATATACTGTACTGACCCTGCAGTTTTAAATTAAAGAGCCCCTAATATGGGTTGTTGAAAATGACCTTCCATGCTGTGTGTAACACAGCTCTAAGTGAAGTGAAATATCCAGCTAAGGGTTAAATCTGAAAGTGCACCGTGTTTAAAACTATTGATTCATCTAAAAAAGAGTCAACTCATTGTAGTTCGAATGAATCAACGCGGTAACGAGTCTTTAGCCGTGCCAGCGTGACGTCGATACAGAACTCAAGCCCTGCCCTTTTGCTGCACGTGCAGACCCAGGAAAATTTAAACCCCCAGCCCCACCCACAAACACTAGCAGATCCTGGTTGAATCATGTCGCGAAGACGTTGTGCTCTGAAGTGTGAGGGAAAGTGAGTGTTCATTTCCCTACACGAGGAGTGTTTTCATTCTAAAATGGCGTTTTAAGAACATGTAAGACACATTCACATGTCAGTTTCACATCTTCGTAGTTTACATTATAACAGTAATGACATAGCTTTGAAAAAGACGCTTTTTGAAACCTTTTTTCAAGTATTTTTGTTTTTCAGGTCCACAGAACACTGTTGTCATGTATTTCAACAGCTACAACACATAAAAAAGATGTTAGTTTTATTTATTGTGCAAACTGCCTAAATGAAATCGAGTGTGTGAAGCGCTTAAACTGTGATGTATAAAAAAAGTCTTCTTTCTCCTTTTTGTGCTTTTTAGGGGTATGACATCAGCTTCCTCATTACCAACTTCCACACAGAACAGATGTATAAACACAAGCTGGTGGACTTTGTTATTCATTTCATGGAAGAGATCGATAAGGAGATCAGTGAGATGAAGCTGTCGGTCAACGCTCGCGTCCGAATTGTTGCAGAGGAATTCCTCAAGAATGTGAGTGTAACATGTTGCGTGAGGTGTAAAATTTTGAAAATGAATGAATTTATAAATATATTTATATTTATATATTTGTTGAAATACAATTTTGTCCTTTAAAAGGCACCTATGGTGAAAACTCTACTTTTAAAGCTGTTTGGACATACATATGTGTAGGTATAGTGTATAGACCATTATATTGGGGTGATATAAACACACTCAGTCCTTTTTTTTTTCAAATTTAACAACATAAAAGCGGTGGACCAATTGGAGCGGTTTTCAGACCGACCGCAACTTGACTTAGGAGTGCGGTGCCCCCGCCCTCCAATATTGATTGACAGGCGCGCATTAACATGTCTCCATAGTAGTAACACATATAATCATATCAACAAGACAGAACGTGCACAGAGCGGGAATAAAAGGCCTGTTCAGTTTGCTAGGATCATCAATCATCATCAAACGTGATCAAGAGTGAGTTTTACAAGTTTAAAATGTTTTAAAACAGCGCATGTGTGTAATGAATTACAGCGATTTACTTCAGATTCACTTCACCAGCACAGCCGCGTGTCAGAACAATTATACAGGGTTCCCGCGGGTCCTTAAAAAGTCTTAAATTGTCTTAAATTTTCCGTAAAGTGGCTGTTATGTATAAAAATTTTAGCCAGTGTCCTTAATGATGATAGGGAAGCACAGTGGTCCACCTTAAAACATGTAATAAGTTAGTTGATTATTTTAGCATGTGCGAAACAGGAGAGAAATGACAGTTTCTGTGATTTATTAGCTTATTACGGTAGGTCGGCTACAGGCGCTTACAACGGTCTGCACCTGCGTGCTGACATTACAAGGTTGTCGAGGTGAGGTTCAAAATTCAAAGATGGGAAAGTGTAAATTTAAAGACGTGACAATGAGGCAATGTGTAAATTTTGCAAAAAGACCTTTTCGTTAGGGACCACGGGGCTCAAAGCCATCGAGTTGCACATGAAAGGAGAAAAGCACCAGCGGTAACTTACGTTGCCACAGCTAGTCATAGCGGGTCCAGGTTAATCCCTGCATTGTTTGCAGCTAGACCTAACAATGTTGCTAGTTCAGACTAGAGCTGAAGGTATTTGCCCGAACCCGACGGATGGGTTCAGACTTAATTTCTATAATTTTAGACAGTGTCGGGCCGGGCGGGCTTGGGTTTGCGCTGTAAATGAACAGTCATGTGATGCATTTCAATTAGCGCAAGAACGGAATCAAATCATTTGTTACAACATTAAAATCCATCCCTGCAAAGGTGAAACAAATGATGACGGAGAAGTCAAAAAAAAGCTAATTTTGTACTGCAGTCAGGACAGCTGCTAGTTAATAAGAACAGTCATTCTAGCCACTAAGGTATTTCGGTGGTCGCTCATATACTGCGTATTACAGTAGAGCACTAAACAGCAATTTACAGCGAGCTGACAGGGACAAGTGGTGCTCACTGCAGAGCCACTTGGGCAGAGCTGAGCTCCAGCAAGGGGGAGCTTGAACTCCAGCTCCTCCTTCCTTGCACTACTTCTACGAGTGATGTCACTGGGGGTTGGGGTTAGGGGTGGGGTGGGTGTAAGCATTAAAACAGCTTATAGGAGAAGGAGCGAGAGCTCAAGCTCCCCCTCGCTGGAGCTCAAGTGTCTTGACAGGGAAGATGAAATGAATGTTTTTGACTGGTGGAAGATGAACAAACAATCCTAACCATACCCAAAACATGCTAAATTAGCCAGGTCAATAATGCTCAGTGAGCGCAGGACTGCGCTAAGGCCATTTACATATGGAATAAAATCACTGTCATAAATATTTCGTGCGTAAATAAAATTCTCGCATCCGTAATTATAAAATCGTAAAGTAAAAATGGAATGTACTCGTAATTTTACGAGGGTAATTCCAAAATATGCGATTAGAACAGACACAGGTACGACATTTTCTTTGACTGTTTAATTATGACTAATAAATTTACGATGGGTGTACTTTACAAACACAAAATACAGTTTCACCACGGACACGAAGTCCTGATTATGAGTATGAATCAAACAGCGACACTCCACTGTGAAAATTACGTCACTGTTGTTACAGGCATTAATAAATAAGCGAGAGTCATCGATCACAAGATCTTCAGTCGATCTTCAGTGTTTGGACTCTCAGTAGTGATTATTAAACCACACTGAACTGAGCTCAACTGAACTGAACTTAAACACTACAAACTGAACTACACTGTTCCTATTTACTGTGACCTTTTATGTGAAGCTGCTTTGACACAATCTACATTGTATAAGCGCTATACAAATAAAGGTGAATTGAATTGAATTGAACAAGAGGGCGCCTGCTGGGCACTCAAGCTCCACACACACCGTCTCAGGTAAGATGTTTGTTATTCCCTCTTTGAGAAATGTCCATCATGAGCTGTAATAAAGTTTGAGACTTAATGAGGTCCATTTTCGCTGTGTTTCTTGGACATTTTACAGAATCAAAATTAAGAACGGGCCGAGGATAGTGAGCCTACTGCAAGTTAATGTTACAGGCAGCGAGCGCAGTCTCTCAGTGAATCACTTAACGGTGTTTAACTATAACATGACATCTGTTGATTAAGAAACCCTTTTTAAAGCCAGATTAATGTAATTAAGATATCAGCAAAAGCCAATTTAAATATTTGAGGGTTTGTGCTTACCAGAAGTGTGTAACGTTCAACATTTTTATGAGACTATGAATCAAAATAAATATAAAATATGTGACCCCAGACCACAAAACCAGACATGAGGGGCAATCATCTGAAACAGACTTGTATGTCATCTGCAAGCTGAATAATTAAGCTCCTAATTAATGTATGGAAAGGAGATGATATGTTCAGATATATATTTTTATATTATCTTTAAATATGTACAAAGTAATTCAATTCAATGCACCTTTATTTGTATAGTGCTTTTACAATGTAGACTGTATCAAAGCAGCTTCACATAAAAGATCTTAGTAAATAGGAACAGTGTAGTTCAGTTTTTAGTGTTTAGGTTCAGTTCAGTTTAGCTCAGTTCAGTGTTGTTTAATAATCACTACTGAGAGTCCAAACACTGAAGAGCAAATCCATCGATGCGCAGCTCTACAGATCCCAAACCATGCAAGCTAGTGGCGACAGCAGAGAGGAAAAAAAAAGCTTCACTAATTGGCGAAAGTGAAAAAAAAAGATTTGAGAGAAACCAGACTCAGTTGGGCACAACCATTTCAATTTCTCCGCTGGCCAAACGTCTTGCGCAGAGCTGCAGTCTCAGCGGTGGAGGCTGGAAGCTGGACCTCAGCGAAGACTTGTCTGTCCTGGAGCGTCAAAGGAATCAGTCTCATGCTCTTCACTCCTCCATGACCACCACAGCAGCTGCTCAGGATACGGCCTGGTCCAGGATATGGAAACCTTGGGATCATCTCAACGCTGGTCTTGGATCAAATCAGTGACTCTGCATAGTCTGAGGGCCTCGGGATGAGTATCCCCAAGTGGAAATGGAGAATAAAGAGAATAATTAGCGTAGCTGCTGTTCATCGTGTATACAAACAAGATGCAGAAACCTGTGTGGAGCACATTTATGTATCATACCCAAGCGGCAACCTCCCGCTCTCCCTCGGGAGGCCAATACGGAAGTAACAGAAACTGCAATTCATCAAAATTCCGCTAGTCCTGGCTCCATAATAGAGCAAGTTGTAATTGAGCCCACTGTTAGACTGGTCAACTTTACAGCAGAAAAAAAGGTGTTTACAGCCTGGTACAAAGAACGATTTTGGTTCATATAGCTATTATTACCCTCCATGACAACTGTGAGGGGGGTGAATTTTTTTATAACTCATCCATTTCCTTTATATTAGGTTATATTAAGTTTGCATAATTAAGGGCGTGGCCACTTGAGTGACAGCTAGGTCTCGCTGGTCGCCGTCACTTCACCTCAGCTGAATCCGGCAGATTAGCCACTGATCTCGGCATATTCATCGTATTTTTGTGTTGTTTTATGTGGCTTTACACAGTCAGCTGCCTTTTGGACTTATTTCTTACAATTATCAGATGATATGGGATGCTGTGTGCACTTAATTGTGCTCACAAACCATTTACGTGGCCTCCGTTTCCCATGTGAGTAAAGTTATATACTTGTATACCATCTCTATAAATGTATTTGTTTTATTTAAGATCATTTATCATTTATAATGTTCTTTAGACCCGTAAAGCACTCCAGAATGTGACAGACTTATTAGCTGTAGGCTCTAGAACAGTCATCTGAAGCGTTGTCATACAGTGTTGTGCTGGATTTTATCAATAGTCTTGCATTTACTAACACAGACTATATCTGAAGTGTTTGGAAGTAATTTGCGTTTTCCTCCTGTAGAAAAACGTCATAAGAGCAATGTTTAGTGGCTCAATGTATTCCTACAGTGTTTTTAAAAGTCTAAACACTTTATTGATATAGTGTACAGCCAAGCACATGTGGTCAGAACACAAACGAGTTGCAGGTAATAAAGTATTAAGCGTTTCTCCCAAAGTAAAGTCTGTCTGCCAGGTCTAAGCAAAGGGCCAGCAGGTGTCTGTAGCTCCGCCCACTCTCCGCCTCTTTGCCCTTGTTTGGTATCCCGCCGTGGGTGCGATGACGCGCGAACAAAATGGCGACGGTTGGCCGCGCCTACTTGTGGCTTCTTTTGCGCTCTTCAGAAACCTATGGGTGACGTCACGGATACTCCGTCCATATATTTTACAGTCTATGATCATACCGCTAAGTGATGCACTAAGTGTATGCTAAACAGATAGGTCTTTAATCTAGTTTTGAAGTGGGAGAGTGTGTCTGAGCCTCGGACGTTATCAGGAAGGCTATTCCAGAGTTTAGGAGCCATAAATGAGAAGGCTCGACCTCCTTTACTCAACTTTGCTATTTTAGGTACTACCAGAAGCCCTGAGTTTTGAGATCTTAAAGAGCGAGTTGGATTGTAGCGAGACAGGATGTTGGTTAGATAAACAGGAACTAGATTATTTAGAGCTTTATAGATAAGAAGCAATATTTTAAAGGGCACCTAGGTTAGCCCTTTTTTCAGATTTAATATAAGTGTTTTGCGTCTCCAGAATGTGTCTGTAAAGTTTCAGCTCAAAACACCCATCAGATTTTTCATTATACCTACTGCGCCTTTAAGGATAGTCCTCCCCGCCCACCGTTTCTACGTGCCGTTCTGCATGCCTTAATCTCCTCCCTTGGCTGCGTCAGACAACAGACAGGCATAAAGGAAGCAGATCTCACATAGCGTTTGTGAGAAATACTACAGTAAGAACTTTACCAATGATTATTTGTTGTGCAGTTGCATCAGTGAGTCACACAAAGTTCACGCGCGCACACGCACACACAGATACACGCGCACACAAACACACACAAACAGACAGAGTGCCCGTTTAGCTTTGCAATCTTTTTGCACGCAAATGTGTCAGGATACAGGTTAATCTCCACTGCTGTATGGATATCTGTAATGTTAATGTACAAAATAAACCTGATTTAACGTCCACAAACCGGGATTGAAGCGTCTTCTCTTATAATTGTTCTGACACGTGCTGATGAAGTAAAGCTGAAGTAAATCGCTGTAATTCATTACACACATGCTCTGTTTTAAAACATTTTAAATATGTGAAATTGTGTGTTTTTGTTCTATATTGGTGATTGTTTAATTACCACATTATATTTTGCTTATTCTGGTTTATTTAAAGTTGCAATTAATTAATAAGAGTAAAACTTTGTTTTGTCTACCTATACTGGATAAATCTGTCTAATTTAGTTTGTGTTCTCTGGTGATCTTACAGGGTGTTTGTGAGTTACTTAAACAGTTAAAAAGGGTTTCTTAATCAACAGATGTCATGTTATAATTAAACACCGTTAAGTGATTCACTGAGAGACTGCGCTCGCTGCCTGTAACGTTAACTTGCATTAGGCTCACTATCCTCGGCCCGTTCTTAATTTTGATTCTGTAAAATGTCCATGAAACACAGCAAAAATGGACCTCATTAAGTCTCAAACTTTATTACAGCTCATGATGGACATTTCTCAAAGAGGGAATAACAAACATCTTACCTGAGACGGTGTGTGTGGAGCTTGAGTGCCCAGCAGGCGCCCTCTTGTGATCGATGACTCTCGCTTATTTATTAATGCCTGTAACAACAGTGACGTAATTTTCACAGTGGAGTGTCGCTGTTTGATTCGTACTCGTAATCAGGACTTCGTGTCCGTGGTGAAACTGTATTTTGTGTTTGTAAAGTACACCCATCGTAAATTTATTAGTCATAATTAAACAGTCAAAGAAAATGTCGTATCTGTGTCTGTTCTAATCGCAGATTTTGGAATTACCCTCGTAAAATTACGAGTACATTCCATTTTTACTTTACGATTTTATAATTACGGATGCGAGAATTTTATTTACGCACAAAATATTTATGACAGTGAATTTATTCCATATTTACAGTGGATTCAATGATGTTCCCCCACAAAAACACATAGCCTAATCTTGATGAGTAAAGAATTTTCAAATTATAACTAAATATTAAAATTAAACCATAAAATCATAATGTAGACAGAGTATATAGGCTAATGTTGGCATTAATCCTTTATTATTCAGCTTCACCATCGCCTTAATGTAGATTGTGAAGAGAAGTGGAATAATTTCATTATTGCCAAATACCCGTCATCATTTATTTTAATTTAATTTGTTAAGAAAGACTTATTTTTATTGGTATGTTGGCCAATTTAAAGCCTAAGTGTATGTTCCCAGGCCTATTTAGAGTGTTGAGATGTTAAGATGTTACAGAGGACTTATTATTTTTTTGTTTCAGCTTCTGTAATTCCAAGTAATGTTAACACATAAACGACTCATTCAAAAGAGCAAAAGAGCTGTGTGCATGTGCACATTTGATTAATGTCGGGCTATAAACAGGTTATTTGTATGTAATTGTGTGTGTTTGTTTGTGTGTGTGTCTGCGCTGTGTGTCCTCACTGTGTGTGCGTGAACTTTGTAACGACATTGTGTGTGACTCATGGTTGCAACTCCACAAAAAATGCATCAAATACTCATTGGTAAAGTTCTTACTGTAGTATTTCTCACAAATTTTACGTGAGATCTGCTTCCTGGGGCAGCCGAGGGCGGCTATTGAGGCATGCTGCTGACAGGCACGTGGGAACGGTGGGCGGAGAGGACTAGCCTTAAGGCCCAGTGCAAAAAACAGCAACAGGGTTTTACCAGCTAATAAACAGAAACTTCAGACAGCTATAATAAATAGTCTGATGGGTGTTTTGAGCTGAAACTTTACAGACACATTCTGGGGACACAAAAGACTTATATTAAATCTGGAAAAAGGGGTAACCTAGGTGCCCTTTAAGACAAGCAGTCAGATACAGTATGTGTACTGTACCTTTAATTTGACTTGCTCAAAGAAAACACTCTTTTTGAACATATCAAACAAAACTCAAGGACATGCACAGAACAGCATGAGCATTTATAGCAAATAAACAAACAAATATTATCCTTGCTTTTTGAGCGCTGTTGTGCGAGTTCTTAAACACCTTGAGTGCATTGTGTCTGACATTGCATCACTGAGCAGTCTCAGCTTGCATCATCAGGGCTGCATTCACATACTATTGAGGCGATCCGTTGATCCATTATAGATGGCATCACGGTGAAGAAAACTCGCTCTGCAGACACGCTCATGTCTGGATCCACAAGTAACGTCATTGTTGTAACAGCTGAGAGAGGAGATAAAGCATTACCAGCAGGTCAAAGCGGCAACAGAGAGTGAGAGAGAAAGGGTTTACAGCTCTCATTTTTTCCTAGCTGTGTGTATATATATATATATATATATACAGTATATATATATATATATATATATATATATATATATATATATATATATATATATATATAAACGTATGTGTGTCACTCATATACAGTTGAAGTCAGAATTATTAGCCCCTCTTGATTTTTTCTTTTTCTTTTTTAAATATTTCCCAAATGATGTTTAACAGAACAAGGAGATTTCCACAGTATGTCTGATAATATTTTTTCTTCTGGAGAAAGTCTTATTAGTTTTATTTCGGCTAGAATAAAAGCAGTTTTTAATTTGTTAAAACTATTTTAAGGTCAATATTGTTAGCCCCTTTAACTATTTTTCTTCCGATAGGCCACAGAACAAACTATCGTTTTACAATAACTTGACTAATTGCCCTAACCTTAACCTGATTAAGCTCTATCCGCTTATTAAGTGTGACGTCACGTGAAGCGGCTTCCGGGTCCAAGCGCTCTATTAAACTGTATGGGGTGATTCATGAAATGCTAATAATAAACGTTTACAATGCGATGTAATACTTTCGAAAATCACGATCGCAATATATATATATAAACATATCCATGCCTAATATCCGATGGCCAGAAAGTGATTCATTTTTTTTAGAAATTGTTAAAATTTTGGTATTTGTGATGCAGCAAGCCCAGAGACTGTTGTGTACACTATGACTTTATATAAAAATCACTTTAATGTGTGATATGAATAAAAAGTGATCATAAACGAATATTTTCTCAGTTCAAATGAGTAGCGGCTTAGACTCGGAAACAGTATTCCATACGTCACCAACACATCACCACTTAACAAGCGGATAGTATCTTGAATAATATTATTTACTGTCATTATGGCAAAGATAAAATAAATCAGTTATTAAAGATGAGTTATTAACTATTATGTTTAGAAATGTGTTGAAAAAAATCTCTCCATTAAACAGAAACTGGGGGAAAAAATAATTCAGGGGGACTAATAAATCTGACTTCAACTGTATATTCTTTGTATTAATTCAAAATGTCACTTTTAAATGGACTCTTTTTTATGTATTTGATCTGTTCCAGTTCTGAGGATCCTTGTCTTCATTCCTAATACCCATCAGAGATTGGTGTTGCTTCAGTTCTTGCGGACAAAAACATTCAAAGTTTTTTAAAGTCTCCACAGAGCAAAGGGGAAAGAGTTTAGTATTTAGCAATCAAGCAAGAAGATCTACAGGAACAACCGGCCAGTCCTGCAGCACTATA
Organism: Danio aesculapii; assembly: GCF_903798145.1. Classification (NCBI taxonomy): domain Eukaryota; kingdom Metazoa; phylum Chordata; class Actinopteri; order Cypriniformes; family Danionidae; genus Danio; species Danio aesculapii. Next base: position 20,043,314 of record NC_079445.1, read on the forward strand.
CACAGTCCCCTTTGCCTCCTGTTCAAGGTGCTCCTCGTGCCCATGGATATTATACATTTAGTCAAGAATTTATTACTCTCATTCTCTGTTTTTAGGGGGAAAAAAGAAAACACAGTCAAGGCAGGTCCTTAATAGTATTACCTGTAATTAATATTGATGGGCACAGGAATCTTGTTGTTGGACTGTATTTGTTTTCTGTTGTCTTTTATATACATGTGCTTAATTTTGTTATAACGGAGGAAAAATAATCAAGTAAATGTAAAAGAGATGATGAGAGAAAAAAAAATAAGAAAATGTGTTTATATTTTGGCACTGCTAACTCCAATATGATGATAACTATACAAAAAAGCTGCATAAAACATACTACCAATAAATTCAATAAAAATATAGTGTGCTTTCGGTACCTCTTGGGAATTTTTTATTTTGCTCATTTAATTTTTTCCACAGATCTGAAACATGTATTTAGCCAACTTATCACATTGCCAGGTCAATTGTGTAACTCATGCAGTCTGCACATGTAATTGATGAGAATCGTAAAGCTAGACTGACTGCAGAAGTGGAGATCGATCCTCAAATGCTTAGTGATCAATAGAGCCGTCATTTTGTGATCTGTCATTAGGACTTGAATAGATGTTTAACAATGGATATCAATATAGGCCAGTCAATGTCCGCTAATCTAACTGTGATAATGGATTGTTATTATGTTAATTGAAATGAGAGAACAGAATAACAGCACCATCATTCATAATGTGAGAAGTAAAATATTAAGAGTTGTTTTAAATTTGCAGGATACATGAAAATGCCATTCTGCGTGGCTCAACAAAGCAGTCTGACCTTGCCAAAGTGTATGGGGTGTACTTATTTATGCTGAGCACTGTACGTTAGTGCCATAAAAGTGTAAAGTTTACACTGGTGTTGTAAAATCAGTCTGCTGCAACTGATGCTATTGCTGTCGTTAATCCAATGTGAAAAAAAACCCCAGGGGTTACAATCCAATGGAAAAACTAAAAAAACTAAAGATGTTTTCACTCCCCCACTTTGGGAACCACTGGTCTAGTTAATAAATAACAAAAAAGTGACAAAAAGACACAAATACATACACTGTATTGTAAAAGTAGTTAGAAGAGTAGTAAAACTGATACCTACAAATGTTTTGTTACTGATATTACTTTGATGTTACTTTACATGAACTTTCTGTTAAGGCGGAAATCATTTTAAAATTGTGTACAAGACTTGATCTGGACCATAAATACACACTAGTGAGATCTGCTCCTTCACTGGCCCTTTTAAAAACTGCTATTAAATTTGATAAAGTAAAAATCCATTTTAAAGTTAATATAAACTAATTCCATAAAGTAACTTCATTACAAAGATTTTTATTAAGAAATGTGTTTTCAACAATAAAATGTCATACATCAATAAATACATATAAATATCTCTATACGCTACCGGTCAAAAGTTTGGGGTCAGTAAAAGTTTTAAAATAAGCTTCTCCTGCTCACCAAGGCTGTGTTTCATCAAAAATACCCCCCAACTTTTGACCAGTAGTGTCATAAACATCATAAATGCAAACTGTACAACTAAATAAATATACATAATATACTATAATATATAAATAAACAGTGCAAAAAGTGCAAAAATAAATCTTTATTTATTTCTGATATGTACAAGTCAATTCATCTTTATTTACATAACTTATACAATGCAGATATTGTCAAAGCAGCTTAACAAATGTCTCTGTAGAAGTTCAGTTCAGTGTAATGTCTCTGCTGAAGGCCGATCCCATGAAGAGTAGCTCAAAGGAGGCAGTTTCCTGGGGAAACGCTGATCCTGTAGTGTTTATGAGCACAGACGGTGGTTCTGGATCAGGAAAAGCTTCTTTATAGATGAGTTTTGATGATTTTTGAGAATTTTTTTGTTGAAGATTTTGCTGCTTTGTGTGTGAAGTTCCTAAATGAGGACAAAGAAAAAGAAAAATTAAACACATGTCTGGAAATTGTCTAGTGCATACTTAGATAAAATGGGAAGCAACACAAAAGGCAATCATTGTCCCATTATCCCAAACGGAGCAATGAAACAGACAGAAAAGGAAGCAGCTTACAATGATGGAGATTGGTTCAAGGATGACGGCCGCTGGATGTGACCCAATTGAATGAGATTATTTTTGATTTACATGTATGACTGCTATTCTGATATGCGCCAAATCAATAAATGAATTTCCCTGCCAGTGACGAGAGAAAACGCTTCACTGCCATTGACGTGTTTTAGGTTTAATACGGTAAGGGAAGCCCTAACGCATGTTCTGAGTGAGGTACATGATGTCAGATGCCTCGGGGAGTGAAATCTGAGAAAGAAAGTAAGATCATCAGTAAAAAAATGAGTGTTATGCAACCTTCCCTTGGCTTACCCCTACTGTTTTAGATCTTGTCTTGACAAAAGCTTTATTTTGATGACTTGTGTCATAAAGGTATTTATTAATCACAAAATTTTCAGGAACTAACCACCACAAAATTAGGCACTTTTATTGCAAAAAAAAAAATGTAAAACTAGGGGGTTTAAGTAAAGTTTTAGTAAAACACCTTTATATGTGTATGTCAGGCATGTGATCAGCCGAGGACAAAAAAAGAAGGAAGACGATAAAAAAAAGATGTAAATATAAATATTTTTATAATTATTTTTTTAGGGGTTTTCACCTTTATTTTTGATAGGACAGTGGAGATTTACAGACTGTTAAGTATGGGGACCAGAGACAGGGGAAGGGCCGGCAAAGGACCTCAAGCCAGGACTGGAACTCGGGTCGCCGTGAGCACCTCAGTGCCATGTGTAGATGCGCTAACCATTAGGCTATTGGCGCCAATATGTAAATATAAATATATATAGATATTTGTATGTGTGTTTAAATAATAGTAATACAAATAATAATTCTAAAAAATATATTCTTTATATAAATATTTGTTATTGGTCACACAATTTAAGCTTCTTTTTCTTTTTTTGATTTATCAGTTTAAATGTTTAGCAGATTAATAGTTACCTAAATAATACACCGCCACTAGATGGCGCCACTAACTTGGTTATTGCTCTTGTGTCTAAAGAAAATAATTTTCTCTGTAACTTAGTGACTCTTTATTCCACTCGATAAATAAACTACTAGTCAGTCAACAATTCGAGCTGTAAAAATCTTAAGTCCAGTTAAATTGAGCAGCCTAATATGCTTTAACATTTCACCCTGAAATATATATCATGCATTGCTAAAAAGAGTTTATCACTTTCCCTTTCCTTCAGCGTAGTCCCTGTTTTTGATTGGTTTAATTAATTATAAACTATATTTTTTTATAATTTAAATTGGTATCATCATCTAAACAATTTCGTTACAGTTTCAGGTGCTAAGCTTTAGCACTGAATGAACGAAGACATCGGGACAGATGACTTGCAGAGAATAATAACAAAAGTGTGCCCTGGCTTTCTTTATAATGTATATGGAGCGCACGTGATCGTGACATGCAAATGTGAGCGTGCATGCATTCAAAGCGATTTCATAATCTTGCACATTGTCAGTGGCTTCGTCATACGCGCACATTATAGGACTACACATTATCATTATACCTGAATGACATTCGAAATGAAGCAGTTAATTCTCCTTCTTGTGCCCAAAGATGAGCAGTGAAACTTCAGATTTACGCAAATCACAGGGGTCGCCCCATTGATCTCAGAAAATAAGGAAATCCATATTTATATGGAAGAATCACATCCCTGGTATGTACAGATTTTCAGAAAAAGAATCATTTTAAATGTTTTCATTGTCACAGGTTTTTTTAAACATCTTAGAATATTCAAATTTGTGTTTCTTTTACATTAACTGCATTGCTAAAAATGTTTAATACTGGTCAATTTTCCTGAGTTTTAATTGCACTTTAATATGTTACACATTAGCAAAACTGAAGATGATTAATAAAACCGCCAAAACTAATGTGACATCATCAGCTTTGTGTATGCCAGTATTAGAAATGTTGTTTCCTACTGGATCAGTTGTATTTACCTTCATCCCTTCTTCATCTCCTGCTTCTTCATCCACTTGTGCTGTAAGACGTACTCCAGTTTTGACAATTTTTTATCCAGGCACTTTTCTATCAGATCACAGCAGGCTGTACAAGGAGAAAGAGAGTTAATCAAGACTGTAAAAGAAATTAATGATATTTATGAAGAATCTTCTGAAATTTGTGATTAAAAAAAGCTACTGCAGGGTCCTGGAGGGCCGGTGTCCGGCAGAGTTTTGCTTAAACCCTAATCAAACACTCCTGAAACAAGCTAACCAATGGCTATATCTGAAATCGTAGCCCTAAACCCTTAAATAAAATAATAAATAAATAATTTAATTGTTAAATTAAGATAGTACCACTACATTGTTTGATTACTAGTATACAGCTTATGTGTTAAATAACTTGGGTCTGACCCAGCAGAATTCAATCCATCTGAGTGGTTTATCAACCAGAAAAACACAAAAAAACTGTTTGAATTTACTCATTCGTTTACATTCACTATTTTAGTAGACTAATGTAAGGAGTAGTAGATGAGGGTATAGGGGTCGATTCTGGATACAGTCAATGACAAGATCACTTGAGGATTAAAGTTAATCTCTGCAGGACAGTGGCCCTCCCAAGACTGAAGTTGCCCATTCATGAGCTAATATACATGGTGACGTTAGATTCCTTATTGAAGTCAAACATTTCCTGGGTTCACCAATGCTAAGCTCTTTCTGTCTTGTCATGAGACTACAACAGGTTGAGGTTTTGGTATGTACAAATGTGTCTTTTCACTCACCACTGGATACTTTGGGAACAAACAAAAGGCGGACACTTCGTTCCAGAATTTCTGTATACTGGATTTTTCCCATTCACCATGTAATACAGCATGTAGCCTACAGTCCAGATGCCTGTCAAGACGACGCCTTCATAATCTTCTGCGCTGATTTTGGTAGCACAGCCGAAGTCAATCAGCTTGAGCTCCACCTTCGTTGTGTTGACTAGGATGTTGTCACCATGCATGTCGTTGTGAGAAACACCATGGTCAATGCAGTGCTGGATTGCCTGGACTAACTGGTGCAGCAGGGAACGTGCGACCCCTTCTTTCAGCTTGCCATGCATGTATATATAGTCCCGCAGGGATACGCATGGATGGGGGTACTCCATGACGAGTGAAATGAACCCATCTTGATCAAACCACTCGTACATTTCTATCACGTGCATGCTTGCTGAAGGATGTTTCAGCATGTGCATATACGCTGCTTCTTTACACACAAGGTTGGAACAACCAGGCTAAAGAGAAAAAAAGAATAAAGGTTAATAGATGTACATCTGAGGAAAGATTGGTACTATTTAAATGATTAGTTCACCCAAAAATTAAAATACTGTTAATAATTACTTTCCTTCATGTCATTTCAATCCCCTGAAACGTTCATTTATCTTCAGAACGCAAATTAAGACATTTTAGATTAAATGTCTGAGAGCTCCCTCATGCTCCACAGACATGAACAAAGGTCTCAGAGGATTGGAATCACAGGGTGAGTAAACAATGATTTAATGTTTGGGCAAACTTTTCCTTTACATGTACTTTACCCTGCTTTAATAATTATATATGATCAACAAGGCTTTCCAGCTCTTTTCTCTTAAAGTGCTGCTACAAACTACAGTAACTGTTCACATTAATCAAATTTTAGCATGAAGTACAGCTCATCCTGAAGTCACCATAAAATGATTTTCTTCAGCTAGAACATGAGAAAAGTTTTCATTCAGATTCATATGACTGGATTTTGCCTTTTGAAATTCAACTATGCAATCGTAAATGTGTCCAAACCATTAAATATTGAGTGAAGTGTTGCCAACTTACAACAGAGATGTAACATGGATAGTTTCTCTTCGGAATCTTCTTGATGGCAACCTAAAAAGAGAAAATACAATAATTATTGTTTTTCACATTAATAAATCTGTAATTTGTTCAATAAATATACAAGTTTGGATCAAGTGGAAAAGTTAAATAAGAAGCAAATTGAACAATAAGAGATTTTTACCTCCTTGCCATCAGATTTACGGACTGCTTTGAACGTTAAGCCGAAGCTCCCGCATCCTATCATTTTTCCAATGCTGTAGAGACCAGTCAAAGATCCTGAAAAAAAGAAGAAGAGGTTATTCTCTCATACTGACATACTGACCTTACATCAGTGGTTCTCAATTTTGACCCTTGGACCCCCACACACATTTTGTATGTCTTTCTTATTACACACACAAGGATTAGTTAATGAGCTGATGATCAGAATCAGGTGTGTTAAGTAAGGAAGACTTACAAATTGTGCAGTGCGGGGTGGCCAGAGGCCTGGAATTGAGAACCACTGCCTTACATTAACAAGTATGTTACAGTAGCATCTATAATAGTACTGTTTGCATCAAATTAAATAAACAAAATTTCATGAATTTGACTCTGCATTTATATTTTGCATGTGACATCAGAGTCCAGTTAGCACACTCACCTCTATTTGGCTCAAGATCAGGGGCTCCTGAGGCAGATGAGGACTTCACATTAGCCGTTTCCTGGAGCCTAGACGGTCCAGGCACAGGCTCTGGTTCCGGATCGGCCATGTTCTGGACCACAGATGGTCTAGGAACAGGCTCTGGATCTGGATTTAAATTGCCCCAGAGACAAAACTCTGGCTCAGGAACCACGTTGTTCCAAAGCCAAGATGGTCCAGGGACAGGCTCTGGATCAAGGTCAACAGTATTCCGGTTCCCAGATACTTCAGAGACAGGCACTGGATCAGGATCAACAGCATTCCAGGGCTCTGACATTCCAGGTACAGGTGCTGGATTTGGATCAGCTATGTTCTGGACACCAGATGGTGTAGGAAAAGGCTCTGGCTCTGGATTTAAAGTGTACCAGAGACGGAATGGTCCAAGGACAAACTCTGCCTCAGGACGCACAATGTTCCAAAGCCAAGACAGCCGAGGGACAGGCTGTGGATCTGGATCAACAGAGTTCCGGAGAGCATACACTCCAGGGGCATGCTCTGGATCTGGATCAGCCATGTTCTGAACCCCAGATTGTCTAGGAAAAGGCTCTGGATCTGGATTTAAAGTGTACCAGAGACGGAACAGTCCAAGGACAAACTGTGTCCCAGGATACACAATGTTCCAAAGCCAAGACAGCCAAGGGACAGGCTCTGGATCTGGATCAACAGTGTTCCGGAGACCAGGGTCAGGTTCTGGATCTGGACCTACAGAGTTCCAGAGATCAGACACTCCAGGGACAGACTCTAGATCTATATCAACAGTGTTTCGAGGTCCAGATACTCCAGGGACAGGCTCTGGATCTGGATCAACAGTGTTCCAAGGGCCAGGCACTTCAGGGACAGGCTCTGGATCTGGATCAACAGAGTTCCGAGGACCAGGCACTTCAGGAACAGGCTCTGGATCTGGATCAACAGTGTTCCGAGAAGCAGGCACTTCAGGGACAGGCTTTGGATCTGGATCAACAGAGTTCCAGAGATCAGACACTCCAGGGACAGGCGCTGGATCTGGATCAACAGTATTTCTGAGACCAGACACTCCAGGGTTAGGGTTGGGGTAAGGTTCTGGTTCTGTATCAACAGAATTCTGGAGACCAGACACTCCAGGCACAGGCTCTGGATCTGGATCAACAGTGTTCCAGAGACCAGCCACTTTAGGGACAGGCTCTGGATCCGGATCAACAGTGTTCCAAAGCCCAAATACTCCAGAGAGAGGCTTTGGATCTGGATCAACAGAGTTCCAGAGACCAGACACTCCAGGGACAGGCTCTGGATCTGGATCAACAGAGTTACAGAGACCAGACACTCCAGGGAGAGGTTCTGAATCTGGATAAACAGAGTTACAGAGACCAGACACTCCAGGGACAGGCTCTGAATCTGGACCAACAGAGTTCCAGAGCCAAGAAGGTCCAGCAACATGCTCTGGATCTGAATCAGTTTCTAGGTCTGGATTGATTGTATGTGGATTCCCCTGTGGTGTTTGTGGTTCCACGCTTATCTGTCTGCAGCAGAGGAAAGGCTTCTTTATGGCCTTCCACACTCTCTTGAAGAAAGCACGGATTTTGCTCCCCCTGCTGCCTTGTATTTGAATTCCTAAATTGGAAAGAAGACAAAAAAAAAAAAACATGACAATCTGTTATTGTTTAGGCTATTAAGTACATATAAGTAAAACATATTAATAATAACAAGATATGGGGTGACTTGTACCAAAGTGGGGACAAGCTTGAGTGTTTGTATAACTCTAAATAACAAAATTAGCCATAAGAGTCATTTAAAAACAAAAAAACTGATTTATTCATTACAAAATGTCTTTATGGAACATGATCATTACCTAATTTTCTGATGAATTTTGTCATAAAAAGGAAATTAAATAATGTGTTTGAGCTATTCCTAAACATACATACATAAATTCATGCAGTCAAAATTATTAGCCCTCTTGTGATTTAATGAAGAGATTTTTTTCATCATGTTTTTAAATATAATTTTTAATAACTATTTTACAAGATACTAGTATTCAGCTTAAAATGCTTAAAGACCCAACTATGATAATTAGGTTAACTAGGCAAGTTAGGATAATTAGGCAAGTCATTGGACAACAGTCATTTGTTCTGTAAAGAGTAATACATTTATATATATATATATATATATATATATATATATATATATATATATATATATATATATATATATATATATATATATATATATATATATATATATATATATATATATATATATATATTCTCTTATGGTGGCTAATATTATTGACCTTAAACTGTTAAAAACTGCTTTTATTCCAGCTAAACTAAAAGAAAAAAGGCTTCCACAAAAGAAATAATATAACAGAAAATGAATGGTGTAACATATTACAAATATCATGGTTTAGATAACATAATTTTAGTCACCGATCGGCTTAATTTTTAGATCAAAATGTAATTTGTTTTCCATTTATTACAAGCACAGAACAGCAAGGAACATTTGTTTTTAACAAAAATAACTTTTAGAGTCTGTGATTTTCTGAGTTCAGAACACAATTAAATATATTATTAAAATATAGCCAGGTTTTTCATGGATTAAAATAAAGCAGAGGTGGTATCTCAATCATTAATTGTTTGCAACTTGAAACAAACACATTTTGCATTATTCTTGTAATCTTATCAAGTAACATATTATCTTACTTAAAAAGGCTAACATTTATAGTAATAAAGTACACAACAAAGCAAAGCCATGACCGCATATAATCATGCCTTTTTGATTGTTGGTGGTTTTCCCTTGTTGGGAAGATATAAAATGTGTCATTTTTACTGTTCATTATCGATTGGCAGGATTAATCCTTTAGATTGGCCTGTGCAAATAAGATTCTGGCTTTTATATGGAGCTCTATGGAGTAAAACAGCAGATTATAGTGTGTGTGCGTAAATACACTTACTATGTTTACTATCTTCTGAGAGCTAAGTTGCTTATTTTAATTTTCTCAGACATATTTCTCTCATACACACACACTATATTCCATACAGAGAGAAAACTGCAAACTGGACTGAAGCAGTTTCAATTTAGAACTTCTGCTGTGTTACGCCGCTTTGACACAATCTACGTTGTAAAAGCTCTATAAAACACCACACAAAAAAACCCTTGACCATACAAATGAATTAAAAATTCAACCATGTGAAATTATATAATAAGACCAGTACCAAAATGTTCAGAAAAACATTCTGCTTATTGTACAATGCTCTGTTTTTGGAATACGCACTTTATTTATTTTATAATATTTTAAAAATAACTTTTAGGTAAAAATAACTAAAAGGTAAAAGTCAATTAAACTCTGACACCATTTGAGATAAAATATTCAAATAAACCAAATAATTTTATTCAAATAAAAATGGTCTGAAGATTATTCTCTGTGATGCACAAGCTTTTTTTTTTTTTTTACAGTTATGGCTTTGTTGATTATATATACAGTAATGAATCCATATTGTCACCATATCAGATATACTGTAAGCACTTAAATTAATTAAACTCCGACACCATTTGAGATAAAATATTCAAATCAACTCTAACATTTTTAAATATTATTCTCTATAATGTACAAACAAGCTTTGTTTTTTACAGTTATGGCTTTGTTGATTTTATATACAGTACTGAATTCATAGGTTTATTAAGTCGAATTCACTGTACACTTAAATTAATTAAATTCTGACACCATTTCAGATAAAATATTCAAATCAACTCTAAAAATTTCTAAATATTATTCTCTACAATACACAAGCTTTGTTTTTTACAGTTATGGCTTTGTTGATTTTATATACAGTATTGAATCCATATTTTCAGTATATCGGATAAGTGTTTTCAGTGTATCCGACATATTGAAATATGGATTCATTTCTAATATTCAGAAATTTTTAGGGTTGATTGGAATATTTTATCTCAAATGGTGTCAGAGTTGAATTAATTTAAGTGTTTACAGTATTCAACCTAATACAAATATGGATTTATTGTATATAAAATATTATTGTATTATTATAGTATAAATTGTATTATCATTATTGTATAAATATTATTGTGTTTGTCTGAACACTTTGGTACTGGTCTTAGTGTATAATTTTATATGGATACATTTTTTATTCCATTTTTTTAAATCGAAAATTAAGCCTTGTGCAACATAAAGGGCACATATTTATGTCTATCTGACAGCTTTTTGACTCAAACTATAGCAGGAGCAAAGAGTTAAACTGGATTGAAAACTAAATTCGGGGCAAATCACCTCACACTTATCTCATCCCAAACCCCATTATTGATAATTTCTTATGTTTTGTTTCATATGTAATGTTTCTTAAGTCATATATAAATTCATTTTAATCCCCTAATACTTTCTCTTTTCCCAGTTTTTATCATTTTTTTAACCAAAGAAAGCTTGAGTGGTTGCTGACAGTCTCACCAGTTGTATTTTTCGTCTCATTGACAGTAAAAGGCTTATCAAATGCTTTGTCGGCATCTGAAGCCATAGTCGATTCCTCCTCGTCGAGCGAGGGACAGAAGTCGGTGCAGAATCCAATGTTCTCCAGCCATGTTTTCGTCCCTTCATTCTCTCCTCCACCACACACGGGCGTTGTTGCTGCCATCGCGTGGACAAATATAAACTTTGTTTTTTCACTCATAATGTCTTAGAGTTAACTCCTGTTTACTCAGAAAATATGTTAGTCAAAAAGATATTCGTAAATCCAAAGATTTGCTCGAGGTTTCTGTAAGCGCGTCTTCACTCAATTCAGAATATCAGTTAAATGAAGGCTGAGGCAGTATGCGAATATGTTCTATCGAGTGACGTCATTTATGGAATGTTTGGAACAGCTTACGAGTTTGTAGTTTTTTGCTTAAAACTACAAACGGCAATGCGATTTTCAAATATTACTCAAGGACTGTTTTTATATCTGGAGTTGGGTCATAACCACTAAAGTACAGTCAACGATAGCGCATCAATGTCAAAATGCTAGCCAATCAAATCAAAGAAGGCGGGCTTTACAGTTCGCGGAAGATTTATTTATTTATTTAAATGATTACAAACTGATTGCCAACAATACAAAATTAGTGCTCAAGTTCAAAAATATGAATGTTTGCGACGGATATTGAATACTAGCACAATACTGAAAAAGTATAAAGGAATTTTAAAAAGGACAACACAAATATTACATTATTTTATAGATAATTGTTTTTAATTATTTTTGTAAGAGATATAGTCCTTCTAGCGTCAAATAAAAATATAAATAAAAAATAAATAATTTTTAAAATAAAACATCAGTTCGTGGGTTCTCTAAATAAATACTGTTGCTAGATCATAAATGGGTAAAGTCTAGATAGGATACAGCTGCAGATACGCACATCAATGTAGCATCATTTTGTAACACTGTATAACAATAATTAATATTTTACATTACTGTGACGCTTGGGTTTAAGGTTGGGGAAGAGGTAGACGTTAATAAAATACAACAAATGGGAAATTTAATAAATAATTTTAGTAAATAAATAAATTTAATGAATAAAAAAATAGTATTATTTATGTTATTTATTAAATTACCCAATAAATCGTATTTTATTAACGTCTACCCCAACCGAAACCTTAAACCCAACCGCCACAGTACTGTAAAAATATGAATTATTGTTATACAGTCTTACAAAAATTATGCTATATTGATGTGCGTGTCCGCAACTGTATCCTATCTAACGTCAGGCTTCTAACGTCAGGAGCTACACTTCCTATTAGGAAAACTGTTGTTGTCGCGCCATTTCTGTTGTAGTTTCACACAGAAACTTAAACATAAAGTTTCAAATGAAATGCAGAGTGAGTTTCCGTTTATGTTTGTGCTATTTATATACCTTTGATTCCGAATTTGATGTAGCTACTCTTTTTCCATCTGCGCCATGTTTCCATGTGCTAACGAAATGATGTATTTTAAAATGGTGGAGATAACAACTGTCCGTTTGTCTCCTATGCTCTGTATGCAGGTAATTATTTTTTTATTTCATATAATATTTAGGTATTTACTCAGCTTTTTTTTTATTTATATCAGTTTTATATGTGCATTTTCTATCATTTTATAGTTCAATGCTTTGTCCAAACTGTTTTGTAAAGGACTTAATTCGTGATTTTACTAAGAAACTTCATGATGTAAACTGAAGTTATTTTGTGTTTAGTGTATTATATTTAGGCCTTATATTCAGACCTATTCCTGCTGAATGACATGTAGATAGTGGAAAAGGTGACATTGAATTGTTAAAAGAAAACAGTTTAATTGTGATGGAGAAACACATTTCTGATTAACATCATAATGATTCATTTTTACTGTTAAAAGAGCTTTAACGTGACTATTTGTCTCCCACTGCTCTGTGTGCAGGTATTAAATAAATTCTGTCATCATCCATGAGTGGGTGTTGATGGAGAGTGGAAAAACAGGGTCAGAAGAGTGCAAAGGTCACACACACACACACACACACACACACACACACACACACACACACACACACACACACACACACACACACACACAAACACACACATGCGTACACACACGACTATATTCACTGAGAAATGGATATGGGGATTCAAAATAATCTTGTTTTTCCTTTTGACGTGATTGTTTTGCTTACTCAATTTGCAGATTATTTTGCTTGTTTTAAGGAAAAAATCTAATAATTTTGAGAAGACTATATTATTTTTAAATATGTTTGCTTGGATAGAAAATGTTTTTTGACTTACATTTTTTTTAAATATTTGGATTAGAAACTGAAAAACGAAGTAAGAAATCATTTTTCCAGTGTATCATGTCATTGATTTTGAAAATTTCGCACACACATACATATACATATATCAAGGTATCCGCAGGGTCTTAAAAAGTCTCAAATTTCAAAATCTAAATTTTAGACCTTAAAAAGTCTTAAATTAGCTGAAATATTGTGTTGTAGGTCTTAAATCATTTTGAACAGGTCTTCATTTTCCTATGTCCATGTAAAGGTGCCCAATTGGGCCAACTCTTATTCAATCAGTAACATTCCTCTCAATAAAAGTTTATCTATTTACTCTTATTAACTTAAATAACGATTACCTTTATTGCATTTTTTGTACAACATGGCGGCATGGTGACTCAGTGGTTAGAATTGTTGCCTCACAGCAAGAAGCTCGCTGGTTTGAGTCTCGGCTGGGCCAGGAGGCATTTCTGTGTGGAGTTTGCATGTTCTCCTCGTGTTCACGTAGTTTTCCTCTGGGTGCTCCGGTTTCCACCACAGTACAAAGACATGCGGTACAGGTAAATTGAATAAACTCAATTGGCCACAGTGTATGAGTGTGTGTGTGATAATGTGAGAGTGTATGGGTGTTTCTCAGTAATAGATTGCAGCTGGAAGGGCATCTACTGCGTAAAACATATGCCGGAATTCCGGTGTGATGACCCCTGATAAATAAGGGACTAAACCAGGAATAAATCATTGATAAATAACCAGAATGATAAATAAGGAAAATGAATGAATAATTGTTTATACAACAAAGGCTGTCCAATATTTTTTACATTTGATTATTGAATTACTCTATACCTGAATACAGTTGCGAAAACTGTTTATTTAATTTATAAATATTTTTTTCTTATTGAATTCATCTATGCTTGATCTATGCTAATCTAAAATTATAAATTTCAAATAGACATTTAAGTCATCTAAAGAAATTGTATTAATACAAATACAATACAGTACAAAAATATGGCAATTTTGAAATATCAAGGAGCCCTAAATGGCATTATAAATTTGAAAGAAAATTGAACAACAGATCATATCAATGTTTTAAAGTAGAATGCCCTTAATAAGTATAGCATATAGTTGATGGTACAAAATAATTTTTTTTTAACTGACTATGTGTCTTGTGTCAAATGTAGCCTTCCTTAGGTCTGTTCTTTACAGAAGCTTTAAACAGACACGCATGCTGCGGTTGCAAGGATATGAGACAACGACAAGCCACATATAGGCTACAGTACGTGTCATATATTGTTTCTAAGCTGTTTATTGATTTTTTTCAGTAATCAAGCAGTTATAAGACATGAGATATTAATTTCATGCTATAGCTTCCAATAGCCGCTTTGTCACCAAATCAAAGAACATCACACAGCATTTTATTATATTCACTGTAAAAATTGCAGGGCTCCACAAATTTCAGTCATGTTGTCCCAACACAAATTGATTAACTTAACACATTTAGGTAGATTTAACATAAAACAGTTATGTTGTCCCTAAAAAATCTCAATAATTCTGTTGTTTCCGCTCATTTTAAATAAGTGGTTTAAACAAGCAGCAAAAATACCTTTTCGAGTGTTTTCTGTGCTAATATATAAAAGTCATAGTTAATGGTTTGTCAATAGCAATACATTTGAAGCTTAAAATAAAGCATGACAAAATGATCTGATAATAATCTGGCTGAATTTGAAATATAAGACTTAAAAAATGACAAAACACAAACCTTCTTGTGATTAATAGGCACAGAAGGTGACGTTCATTATTTTATTTTTTTCAAGATTGACCTTGGTATTTAAGATTCAAACTCAATTTGTTCAAATGATATACTGTACTGACCCTGCAGTTTTAAATTAAAGAGCCCCTAATATGGGTTTTTGAAAATGACCTTCCATGCTGTGTGTAACACAGCTCTAAGTGAAGTTAAATATCCAGCTAAGGGTTAAATCTGAAAGTGCACCGTGTTTAAAACTATTGATTCATCTATAAAGGAGTGGTTCGAATGAATTGCCGCGGTCGTCTTTAGCCGTGCCGGCGTGACGTCGATACGGAGCTGAAGCCCCGCCTATTTGCTACACGTGCAGATCCAGGAAAATTGAAACCCCAGGCCCCACCCACAAACACTATAGGAGATCCCGGTTGAATCATGTTGCGAAGACGCTGTGCTCTGAAGTGTGAGGGAAAGTGAGTGTTTTTTTGCAAAAATACCTCAGCATTATCGACCCAGCCTTGTGCTATGTTCCCGTCATTTTTCTGACTTACAATGGGGGATTCGCCGACCGTTTGGTAAAGGAAGGATCAGAAAAGACTATTGATGTATGTGACTTTGTCAGAGCATGACAGGAACTTTACAGTACACAGTTCATGGCCAGTTTCTTCCTCCATTTCACAAGTGTAAGTGCGAATAAAATGGTTGCCTCCTTGTTTTCTCTAGCTTGCAAATTATGTATTAATTAAGTGTTTTGTTACTAGTAACCGCTTGTACTGTATCTGGTTAACTCTTTATATTCTCATATCGTGTCTAAAACCAAGTTAAAAACGCGACGTGTGCCGCTTTGTTTACGGATTTGCTGGATTCCACACAAATTATTCATGTTGTCCCAACACAAATCGATTAAGTTGACTTAATTGTTTTTACATATTTAAGTGGTTGAACATGTGACTATTAAGTTATTAAAAAAAATATGAATTGTGTTGTTTCAACTCATTTTAAATAAGTAGTTTGAACAAGCAGCAAACGTAATTGTTTGAGTGCCGTTTTAAGAACATGTAAGACACATTCACATGATGTCAGTTTCACATCTTCGTAGTTTACATCATAACAGTAATGACATAGCTTTGAAAAAGATGCTTTTTGAAACCTTTTTTCAAGTATTTTTGTTTTTCAGGCCCACAGAACACTGTTGTCATGTATTTCAACAGCTACAACACATAAAAAAGATGTTAGTTTTATTTCTTGTGCAACCCGCCTAAATGAAATCGAGTGTGTGAAGCGATTAAACTGTGATGTATAAAAAAGTCTCTTTGCTTTTTAGGGGTATGGCATCAGCTTCCTCATTACCAACTTCCACACAGAACAGATGTATAAACACAAGCTGGTGGACTTTGTTATCCATTTCATGGAGGAGATTAATAAGGAGATCAGTAAGATGAAGCTGTCGATCAACGCTCGTGGCCGAATTGTTGCAGAGGAATTCCTCAAGAATGTGAGTGTAACATGTTGCGTGAGGTGTAAAAAAGACATGTGTTAGGTATTTATTAAAACATATTAAAATACTTTTAGGTCAGACCCATAATATTGATATGTAAAATAGTGGTTTATATATCTGTTTCACCTGGACTCTTAATTATTGATGATACAAGCGTGCGCGCTTCATAGCCGTTCTACATGCGGATAAAAATGCTTTCTCTACCTCTGTGTTCATCTCTACAGTTGTTTTGGAGGAAATAATACACGTATTTGAGATATTCCGCCGTCATTCTTGCCTTTAGGACCCAGCAGAGACATCAAACCGGAGTCGCATCCAGTCTTGGTGAAGGTATGTTATGTTGTCTTAAAAAACACTGTCCTTTCTCTAAGAAACTATATTGTAACAACTAAAGGCTAATATAGACACATATATGTGCTCCATTTTGTTCAGGAAGTTGCTGGTTTTTCCAAGAAGTACGGAATTTTATTATTATTAGTTATTATTCGCCGCTAGAGGGTGCTGAATGGATCGCAACATTTCTTTCTGTGTAGTCATGAGGAAGTTGTCCTGGACAAGAGTAGAGCAGAAGCTTGCTATATCATCTTTTATTAGAAGAGTATTCATTATCCATTTCAAGGTACTTGATTATTAACTATTGAAAGTTAAATGTTATTATTACTGTTTGTGTGTACTATATTGAAGGCCCAGAAAATTGCATTTTCCCTACATCTTATACTAACCTACAGGGATGAAACCACACCCTGATAATGTTAGATGCTAATATAAATGTTTAATCAGTTATACTCACATGTCATACAGCAAATAAAAAATTATATATAAGTATTTCAACATCTGTTAGCTTTGTATAATAATAGTAGTAATATATGCTAATAAACAATAATACAAAGCCTTTAAACACAAATTGTCCTTGCCCAGATTTCAATCAAGGTGAAATTTTAGTGATGCTGTGACCACTCAACTCATAAATGTTGTCGGTCAGCTCATATTAATTTGTGGTTTGTTTTATTTTTTGTTTGTTTGTTCATTGTAGGTTGCTCTGGACAGAGCAAGCTTTAATCCTCCTTGATAATCTTGTTGAGAAAGGTGAGAAAACAACAGCTCTCTATTTTGTAATATGTTTCATGATGTAAAAATGCAGTATCATATACTGTAAAGGTGTCTTTACATCACCATATGTCTTAAAATCAAATTATAGATTTGTAATTCTTCTGTAAATGCATTTATACTTCTCTGAACAGCACCGGTAGTGTGTAAAGACACAAATGTCTCTTTCAAAAGTGTTTCTGTGCCTTATTTGAGTGTGAATTTGGTATTAGACTCTGTATCAGGCATGAGGCCACAGGTAAGTACAGATGACTGATATAGAGCACAGTTCAGAAATTTCAGAACTCCACTCCTGGAAAATTTGACCAAATAAATTGAGATATTACAGACATTAACCTATTTATATTAATTATTGCGTTATGACAATTTACTGACAGATTCAGTTATTTCAGTAGAAATCTGTGATCAGGAGTTTGACTCTTTTGCAAGTTTCTGAGCATAAGAATTAAGCACACTGATGAACATCAGTGCACAATTGACCATGTAAAATGGACCTTATTTGCCCATCAAATTTGATGCACCTTAAGAACTCGCATTAAAGAATAGTCCTGCAGCTAAAAGTGTGCATTTTCATAGTTTTTTTCTATTTATCTGTTTAAGGGACCCCTGGAGATGAGCACTTGCAACCTTCCATTTATCTTTTCTCCATTGCTAAACTGGGTAAGTACATGATTTTTGTTATTTGGTCCTGCATACATGTGCAAATTTAAAATTTCTGTTTTAAGGTTGTCCTTTAAGTTATCATTTGTGGTCAGCAGAAAAAAAAATTCAACAACTTGAGGGTGAGTAAATGATGAATAAACCCAAAAATCGGTGAAACACCCATACACTCATTCAGCAGCAGAGGCGAATCCATCATGTCCTGGAGCTGGGTCAGTTGGCATTGCTGTGTGAAGTTTGCATGTCCCTCACAGTCCAAACGCATGCAGTATAGGTCAATTTAATAAACTAAATTGGCCGTAGTGTGTGGGTGTTTCACTGATTTTTGGGTGTATTTATCATTTACTCACCCTCAAGTTGTTGATTTTTATTTATTTATTTTTTATTTATTTCTGCTGACCACAAATGATAACTTTAAAGGACAAAGCAAATCAAAAACTTAATAGTCCCTACTGATCTTCTTCAACAGAAGAAAAAATGCTATGGAATTTGACTGTGGACCATGAATGGTTTAGTTACCTATATTGTTCAAAATATCATGTTTTGTGTTCATCTGAGGAGAGATTTAGAACAAGGGGAGGGTGAATTAATGACGACAGGATTTCCATTTTTGTGTAAAATATCCCTTTAATAAATCCAGTGTACTGTTTGTATGGCATGGATTTAAGTGCTGTTTTTGTTTATTTATTTTTAGATTGCTCAGGACAGGTATTTTATACCCACACACCAAAGAAACTTTTTAAGATTTGGGGAGATGCATTACTGCCGATTCTCTCGTATTGCAAAAAAGAGAAGAGAGCCTTGGATCTACCAGTTGAAGCAAACCTTTCATCTGGTGAGACAATCCTGCATAACAGCTCTGTTTTAATCCCAGTTTGTAGCATTTCACCTTTGATATGAGGGGCTTGTTTTGAGTTTAATTATTGTTTTTTTTTCTGTTTGATATAAAGACAGCCTTGGAGATCCCGCTTTGGAGATGGTGCTTTAACAACTCAGCCAGCTATCATTTCTTCACTGCCATAGAGATTGTGCAGCAAGATGGTTCGGCCCTCATACCAGGAGGCAAAACAAGATTTTTTTTTTTTTTTTTTTACCTCTAGGTGCATTATTTATGACAATAAATGTTGGACATTATTTAATTTATGTGTATACTTGTATTTCGTTCAGTACTTAGATGAGGAGGAGCAACAGAGACAGAACCCTCTTGTCCTGCTGCTTGGGGATGAACTAAACTGCTCTCAGGCATTTGTTGTTGTGGAAGGAGTGGCACTAAATTCATGGATTTAAATAAAGCTTTGCCAATGTATTAAAAGCTGTGTATTTTTTATTTACATATAAAGATGACGACTACTACTATAATAATAAAAATAGTTTATTATTATATAGTGGTTAAGCCACTTTTTGGCAAAATAACCCAACAAATTAGTTGGGTGTTAACCGTATCAACCCAATGGATTGGGTTAAAAATAACGCAACAGAAGGTTGGTGCCAAATTGGCCCATCTATGGGTTACCTGTTGGGTTATTATTAATTTTGACATTTCATTTTCAGAAACATTTATTCATTCAATTATTCATTCAATTTCAGCTTAGTCCCTTTTGAAAGCATTTAATGTGTTATTTTTATGTATATAAGATCTCTTTTTGATGCAGACATAAAACTGGGATGCTTTGTCATTGACCCATGTACTATATATATATATATATATATATATATATATATATATATATATATATATATATATATATATATATATATACTGTGTACAGGGGTGGTCCACTACGATCTCATATTTTAAACTTTAATTGCTGTGTAATGTAAATGTGTGAACATAAACAACATCTCTGAATGTAATATGTTCAAAGTTCAATGCAAAGGGAGACATTGGCTTTTCCAGAGTTAGCTTAGCAAAACCTACAGCAAAAAAAATTTGGGGACAAAAAATACATCCGCGCATTCACCATACGCATACACCCCGCACAGCGAAGGGGCGTGGCCAGAGACGCTGTAATGTTATAGCAGAGAAAGCTTAAATGTCGTCCAAACGCTGCTATTTCCACAGAGCTTCTTCTGTTTCTGTATTTGGGCTTTCAAAGGACACGACTCAAAGAGAGAAGTGCTTACACTCGATAGAAATGGTTCTATATAGAACCAAAAACAGTTCTATCAAGCGCTTCATATATGTAACCCCAAAAAGTATCTTCATAGAACCGTTTTAAGGGTTTGTTAAATAGAACCCCAAATGGTTCTTTGAATTTAAGTTAGATGGTTCTATTTAGAACCATTTAGGGGTTCTTTTTCATTTATTATTGAAATAAATGTTATTTATTATTGAATAAAAAATAAAACCAATACAGAAAATTCTAATTGTTTAAATTTATTCAATTCATTACACAACATATTTTTAATATAATATTTAAAATTGCACCTCTGCATACTTTACATTAGATCTACCTCTAAACATTTTACATTTTATTATCTAATTAGTAAACATAATTAACAGCTTAATGGCATTCAACAATCTAATTCTAATGATTTCACTTTTTATTAAACTTTTAATAAACTTTTATTAGTTTGTTTACTGATTGAACAAATATAGTACTTAACTTACATCACTAAAATGAAGAAAAATAGATCACAATGCAGATAGAAACAATACACAAACAACTAAAACATCTATTAAATAACACTACAATTTTAACAAGTTGACAGTAGATGTGAGTATTGGTCACTGGCCATTTTTATACATAATTTTTAATGAAAGTCATTAAAGAAAGTGCTTAATGGCACAGAACACATTGCAAAATGATTAGACAAAACACTGCAAACAGCCATTCCACAACCTGTAGCATGTCTGTCGGCCTCTCTTATAATGTAAATAGTTTTGTCCATTGGTGGCACAGTAGCTCACTGGTTAGAACTGGCACCTCACAGCAAGAAGGTCACTGGTTTGAGTCCCGACTGTGCCAGTTGGCATTTCTGTGTGGAGTCTGCAAATTCTTAGAGTGTTCATATGGGTTTCCTCTGGGTGCTCCGCTTGCCCCCACAGTCCAAAGGCATGCGTACGGTGTAGGTGAATATGCCATAGTGAGTGAATGTGTGTCAGAGAGAGAATACGGGTGTTTCCCAGTGCTGGGTTGTGGATGGAAAGGGCAGAGTAATTGCTGATTCATTCCACTGTGGTGCCTCTGATAAATGAGGGAGCCGAAGCATAGTGAGTAAGTTTTGTCCATTGTAATGCTGACACTTCAAGCTTTGACGGAATCTGGAGAGCTGTTGAATCCTGGTTGGTGGACCTTTGGATATCTGTAAAACAATATTTCAATGTTGAGTACTTTTAACCAATTACCATAAATCATCAAACAGAATTATTAATAAAATTAAAGTGTGTGTATGTTTGGGGGGATATAGGATGTAACAGTTACCTTCTGTGGTTTCCTCTGCTGGTCAAATGAGATTCCTGCTTTCCTTCCCTTCGTTTGTGCCATTTCTTTTTAAAGATGTTTCTGTGTTCTTCACTTAGTCTTTCTATGCCGCATCCTAAATGCAAAACATTTAGTTTACTTCATGTGTAAGTTTCCAAATTACACATTTTGAGTAATCACGTCATCATGAACTCAAGGTTTCAACTGTAAGACCGTATGCGCAATAAGAAAAATGATGTGCACAAAGTTGATTAGAAATACAGTGTAGACAGCTGTATTACATTTTCTATTCAATGTGCAATTCATTTGTTACAAAATTTCATGAAATTGACATTTCTGAGTGAACTCAATTCAGTATGAACATTAAATAAAACAATACAATTAGAATAAGAACAAAACAAAATAATTAAAATAACATACATCATATTTGGCAGATACTTTTATCCAAAGGAGATAGACTTAGATTGTGCTTAATCTATACGTTTATTAATATGGGAGCCCTGAAACTCCTTTGGCATTGCTAATGCGTTGAATTACCAAATGAGCTTTAATGTAACATACACTGATTTATTGTATCTATTTGGCACACAATGTAACAGTGTTTATTCCCAAGCTGTGGCACTCCAAGAAGAAGAAACTTCTCCATTAGTTCTGCAAACCCCTCCATAATCTGTACTCTCGAAAAGAGTGTGTTTCATTTGCTTCTTGACTTATGAGTAACTGGTGTCAATCTGAGGTAGGAAGACAGCATTGTAGAGTGTGTAAATATGAATTTAAATCACAGAATTTATCGACCTTTGACATAAAATGTATTGAATCGAACTTGCCTTGTGTTAAGTCCCTCAGAGTCCAGTTCACTTCCTTTTTCTCCCATCATTTTGCTTCGTTTGCATGATGATTGATGAGCTCACCACTGAAATCCTTTCATTTTAAACTTTATTTTGAAGACATTGCAACAAGGTTTTCTGTAGGCAAATTTACACTTTTTTCTATATTTTTTTCTCTGCAGGACTTTTTTAATAAGCAATGACCTTAATATTCTCACTGTATCAAAACAGCAGCAATAAGTAATAAAATATTTTTGTGAAAAATATATTATTGGGGTGGTGCCCCCGTGTCAAAAAGCTTGGCTCCCCTAAATTTGGACACGTATTTTTGTGTCAAAACGCCATGAAGAAGCAAGATCAACTTCGGTGACAGACTGCGGAGATATGACTGAGGTGAGGCCTCTCTCCTGCACGTTCTTGGTTTCGCGCACACTGGCTCTTTCTATTATTTTTTTTCTAAATATTTGTGTACTGTACAAATACGAATAAAAATATGGGCAAAATCTCACCTGTAGTAGGTCATTGAGCCCTCTGTAAATGTACTACACCCTTTAAATTTTTTTAAATTACAGTAGGATTAAGTACTGTAAATATTTTTCTTCAATATTCATGTACTGTAAAATTATGAATAAAATATGGTTAAAATCTCACCTGTAATAAGTTAGTCTGGCCTATGGGAATGTACTACACTCTTTAAAATCCTAAAATTACAATAGGGGCATTTACTGTGACTAGTTTTCTTAAATATTTATGTACTGTACAAATATAAATGAAACTATGGGTAAAATCTTACCTGTAGTAAGTTTGTCTGGCCTCAGGGAATATACTACACCCTTAAAATCCTACAATTACAGTAGGGGGAATTACTGTAAATATTTTTCTAAATTATTTCTGTACTGTAAAAATATGAATGAAAATATGGATAAAATTTCACCTGTAGTAAGTCAGTGAGGCCTCAGTGAATGTACTACACCTTTTAAAATCATAAAATTACAGTAGGGTAAATTACTGTAATTATTTTTTAAAAATATCTGTGTACTGTACAAATACGAAAGAAAATATGGGTAAAATCTCATCTGTAGTATTTTAGTGAGGCCTATATGAATGTACTACACCCTCTAAGATCATAAATTTACAGTAGGGCTAAATACAGTAAATATTTTAAAAATATATTTTTATACTGTACAAATACAAATGAAACTATGGGTAAAATCTCACCTTTAGTAGATCAGTCTGGCCTCTGTTAATGTACTACACCCTTAAAATACATAAACGTACAGTAGGGTGAATTACTGTAAAAAATTTTTTAAAAAATATTTGTGTACTAAACAAATATGCATGAAAATATGGGTAAAATCTCACATGTAGTAAGTTTGTCTGGCCTCAGTGAATATACTACACCCTATAAATACATAAAATTACTGTAGGGTAAATTACTGTAAATGTTTTTCAAAAAATATTTGTGTACTGTACAAATACGAAATAAAATATGGGTAAAATTTCACCTTTAGTAAGTCAGTCTGGCCTCTGTGAATGTACTACACCCTTTAAAATCCTAAAATTACAGTAGGGTGAATTACTGTATATATTTCTCTTCAATATTTATGTACTGTAAAAATATGAAGGAAAATATGGATAAAATCTCACCTGTAGTAAGTCAGTCTGGCCTATACGAATGTACTACACCCTTTAAAATCACAATATTACTGTAGGGTGAAATACTGAAAATTAAAAAAATATATATTTGTGTAGTGTAAAATATACGAATGAAAATATGGGTAAAATCTCATCTGTAGTAAGTCAGTGAGGCCTCAGTGAATTTACTACACCTTTTAAAATCATAAAATTACAGTAGGGTAAATTACTGTAAATATTTTTCAAAAATATGTGTACTGTACAAATACGAAAGAAAATATGGGTAAAATCTCATCTGTAGTATTTTAGTGAGGCCTATACGAATGTACTACACCCTATAAGATTATAAAATTACAGTAGGCTTAAATACTGTAAATATTTTTCAAAAATATTTGTGTACTGTACAAATACGAATGAAACTATGGGTAAAATCTCATCTGTAGTAGATCAGTTTGGCCTCTGTGAATGTACTACAACCTTTACATACATAAACCTACAGTAAGGTTAAATACTGTAAATATTTTTCAAAAATATTTGTGTACTAAACAAATATGAATGAAAATATGGGTAAAATCTCACCTGTAGTACTGTAAGTCAGTCTGGCCTATGTAAATGTACTACACCCTTTAACCCTGTAAGACCTGATATATCAAAAAATAGTCAGAAAATTCAAATTTTCTGGATCTGGGATGTTTATTAAACCATTAAGCAAAATAAAAAAATAAATAAACGCCATATACATTATTTTCATGATATTTATTTTGTATCACATTTGATACATCAGGCGTTTGTGCAACTTTTTGCTCTCAACAATGATAATTTAAATTACAAAAAAAAAATAATTTAGCCCTTAACTTTTTGACAAAAGAGAACATTTCAGGCAGTTTATCTCTTTATTTTTTGTTACATTACACTTTTTACAGTGTTTTATTATTTCACTTTGTGGTTGGCGTACTAGTAGTTTCAGTTCTTGTTCAGGCAAAGATGCACTTTACATTTACACAATACACAGACGTGAGAAGTCATTGCTGGTGCAGTGTTTTTATCTCTGTCAGGTTTCTCCATGTTGGAAAATTATCAGGATCATGCCTTCTAACATTAAAAAGCACACCGCAGCTTGACCATTTATACTTACTCAATTTCTTTGGCATCTGTAATTATATACTTTCCATCTTTGATTATATTGTGCAGGTTTATTTGTTCTCCAGTGTCCTGTAGCATTTTATCAGTGGCTAACTATTTTAATACTGTACATATACAGAGTCCAGAGTCCATAATAATAGATGACAATTAAAGTGCCAAAGAGCAGTTAGGGGAAGATGATGAGGAGGGATTGAGTCCTCAGGCCATGCATGATGATGATGGTCATTCAGACAGCTGGGATAAGGAAGATTATCAAGAAAAAAGTTTACTCCAGACAAGAAGACGAGGTCCCAACAATACGAACACAGGACACAGTCTGAAAGCAGTCGGTATGAGTCCTCAGCAGATGCAATGATCTCAACAACTGTACCATGATATTGTATTTTTTTCCATCTGTATTCTTTCCTTTTTGCATTGCCAGTTGCTGACTGCTTTCTGACTGTTTGTGTAGTAGGGACCTTTACTTCTGTGCTTGTCTAGACAACACTTTCTTCTTGATAATCTTCCTCATCACTGCTGTCTGAATGACCATCATCATGCATCGTCCATTCCTCCTCCTCATCTTCATTTTAATTTAATTAATCTCATCTTCACTTTAATTTTATAGACTATTATGCTGATGAAATTTTCAAGAAACTTAAATTTTTCTATCATCTTCCTCTATTCTTTTGACATCTAAAAATACACATAAATAGATCAATAAAGTTTATCAATTATGAATTATTGTAAAAATACCCACAATGTATTTTAAAATGGTATTTCAGTCACTAATTAAAATAATTTAATCATCCAAAAAAAGTGTGTTTGCATTGTAGTAGGCATTTTATTGATTACATTACAAAAATGTGACATGATTTTTCGGAAATAAAGCACCTTTTATACCTGTTGTATCAAATTTGATACATGATTTTTAACACAATTTATTTGCAACAAAACAATTTTTTTTTAAGTAATTATGCTTTGTTTCAATCATGAAAAGCTTTATTTAATAAAATTAGTAACAATATAAATTTTATTCTTACTATAACAACTTGAAAGTAGCAAATAGTTTTAGGCAAAAAGCATCCGAATAATTAAATGAAAGTAGCCATTTTGAAAAGGTAAAAAAAAAAAAAAAACTTTCCACGGCCTGCAGTGTCATGAAAATCCACAAGGGGGAGAATACAAGGTTATATATATACATATACAACAGGTTTTTAAACAAACTATTGATCAGGTTGATATTATATAGGTCTTACAAACTCGTGTATCAAATATGATACGTGTGGCTTTATAGGGTTTAAATCATAAAATTACAATTGGGTGATTTACTGTAAATATTTTTCAAAAATATTTGTTTACTGTACAAATACGAATGAAACTATGGGTAAAATATCACCTGTAGTAGATCAGTCTGGCCTCTGTGAATGTACTACTCCCTTTAAATACATAAACTTACAGAAGGGTGAATTACTGTAAAAAAAATATTAAAGATATTTGTGTACTGAACAAATATGTATAAAAATATGGGTAAAATCTCACCTGTAGTAAGTCAGTGAGGCCTCTTTGAATGTACTACACCCTTTAAAATCATGAAATTACAGTCGGATGAATTACTGTAAATGTTTTTCTTCAATATTCAATTCAATTCAATTCACCTCTATTTGTATAGCCCTTTTACAATGTAGATTGTGTCAAAGCAGCTTCACATAAAAGATCATAGTAAATAGGAACAGTGTAGTTCAGTTTTCAGTGTTTAAGTTTAGTTCAGTTTAGCTCAGTTCAGTGTGGTTTAAGAATCACTACTGAGAGTCAAAACACTGAAGAGCAAATCCAACGATGCGCAGCTTTACAGATCCCAAACCATGCAAGCCTGTGGCGACAGCGGAGAGGGGAAAAAAAACTTCACTAATTGGCGAAGTGAAGAAAAAAAGCCTTGAGAGAAACCAAACTCAGATGGGCACGACCATTTTAGTTTCTCCTCTGGCCAAACGTCTTGTGCAGAGCTGCAGTCTCAGCGGCGGAGGCTGGAAGCTGACCTCAGCAAAGACTCGTCTGTCCCTGGAGCGTCACAGGAATCATGTCTCATGTTCTCCACTCCTCCATGACCACCACAGTAGCTTCTCAGGATACAGCCTGGTCCAGGATATGGAAACCTTGGGATCATCTCGTCGTTGGTCTTGGATCGAATCAGTGACTCTGCATAGTCTGAGGGCCTCGGGAAGAGTATCCCCAGGTGGAAATGGAGAATAAATAAAATAATTAGCGTAGCTGCGATTCATAGTGTATATAAACAAGATGCAGAAACCTGTGTGGAAACCCGCTAAGTGGTGCACTGAGTGTATGCTTTACTAAAAAGATAGGTCTTTAATCTAGTTTTGAATTGGGAGTGTGTGTCTGAGCCTCGGACGTTATCAGGAAGGCTATTCCAGAGTTTAGGAGCTATAAATGAGAAGGCTCGACCTCCTTTACTTGACTTAGCTAATCTAGGTACTACCAGAAGCCCTGAGTTTTGAGATCCTAAAGAGCGAGTTGGATTGTAGCGAGACAGAAGGTTGGTTAGATAAGCAGGAGCTAGATTATTTAAAGAGCCCATATTATGGGTTTTTGAAAATGCCCTTCCATGTAGTGTGTAACACAGCTCTAAGTGAAGTGAAATATCCAGCTAAGGCTTAAATCTGTAAGTGTACAGTGTTTAAAACTATTGATTCATCTATAAAAGAGTCGACTCATAGTGCTTCAAACGAGTCGTCTTGATAACGAGTCATTAGGGGTTTCGCGATGACGCAGCCACGAAACACAAGCCTCGCCAGTAGTTACGCGCGCAAACCAGGGAGATTTGAAACCTGCGGCCCCGCCCACTAACACAGAAAAAACACTAGACACACACACACACAGACGCCGCCGGTCGAATGAAGTCACGCTGTGCTCAGATGGATAATATTGACAGTCTCTACCCAAAGATGAGTTGTGAACTGTGAAGAGTCAGTGGTTGAGGTTTATTCACTAGTGTAAGTAAGTGCGATTAAAATTGTTGCCTCTTTTAACTTGCAAATTATGTATTTATTGTGTTTTGTTACTTGTTAACCTGGTACAGTACACGCGGTTACTCTTTATATTCTCTTATCACATGTAAGCCACGTTAAAAACGCGACGCGTGCCGCTTTGTTTACGGATTTAACGTTAAAGGCTTTTGTGAGCTCGCGTTCCACTGCCGTTTGTCGTTGCTATGGCGATCGTAAGCTAGGAGACAGGAGACTCGTGTCACTTTCCCTAGTTCTTCTGAGGAGCGTTGTGTGTGTGTGTGTGTGTGTGAGAGAGAGAGAGAGAGAGAGAGAGAGAGAGAGAGACTCGCGTCGCTTTCCCTAGTTTTTCTGAGGAGCGTTGTGTGTGTGTGTGTGTGTGTGTGTGTGTGTGAGAGAGAGAGAGAGAGAGAGAGAGAGAGAGAGAGAGAGACTCGCGTCGCTTTCCCTAGTTCTTCTGAGGAGCGTTGTGTGTGTGTGTGAGAGAGAGAGAGGGAGAGGGAGAGGGAGAGGGAGAGGCTAGGAGACTCACGTCGATCTCCCCAGTTCTTCTGAGGAGGGTTGTGTGTGTGTGTGTGAAAAAAGCCTTACACTATGAAGCGCGTGTGCACTGTGACTACTTTTATATTGTTGATTAGCTGCTGGGCATTTCACTCTGTCTCGCGCTGAAGCCTGTCACTGTCGACCAATCGCAGCAGGCTGTCATCGGTCCAATCAGCGCAGCCCATATTATACATGAAATAGGGTCATATGTAGGTTGTAAGGGTCTCCAACAACAGTCTAATTTGCATGCAAGGTCAAAAAACACTTTGATGGTCTTATAACCTGCATTTATTTTTACCTAATTATACCAGCGACTCCCATATGAATCGTTCAGCGATTCATTTGTTCCCAACCCCCTCCTCAGCGCGAAGCTAATCTGCGCTGATTGGACCGATGACAGCCTGCTGCGATTGGTCGACAGTGACAGGCTTCAGCACGAGACAGAGTGAAATGCCCAGCTGGTAATCAACTATATAAAAGTAGTCACAGTGCACACACGCTTCATAGTGTAAGGCTTTTTTCAAACACACACACAGACACACACACACACACACACACACACACGCACACACACACACACACACACACACACACACACACGCACACACACACACACACACACACACACAACCCTCCTCAGAAGAACTGGGGAGATAAACGCGAGTCTCCTAGCCACTTTACCTGCTCTTTCTCTCTCTCTCTCTCTCTCTCTCTCTCTCTCTCTCTCTCTCTCTCTCTCTCTCTCTCTCTCTCACACTCACACACACACACAACGCTCCTCAGAAGAACTAGGGAGAGCGATGCCAGTCTCCTGTCTCTAGGCATCACACACTCGACCTGCTCTTTTTCTCTCTTTCTCACACACACACAAACACAAACACACACACATCACGTTCCTCCTCAGAACTAGGGAGATCGACACGAGTCTCCTGTCTCCTAGCTTACGATGGCCATAGCAACGACAAACGGCAGTGGAACGCGAGCTCACAAAAGCATTTAACGTTAAATCCGTAAACAAAGCGGCACGCGTCGCGTTTTTAACGTGGCTTACATGCGATAAGAGAATATAAAGAGTAACCGCGTGTACTGTACCAGGTTAACAAGTAACAAAGCACAATAAATACATAATTTGCAAGCTAGAGTAAACGAGGCAACAATTTTAATCGCACTTACTTACACTAGTGAATAAACCTCAACCACTGACTCTTCACAGTTTCATCTTTGGGTAGAGACTGTCAATATTATCCATCTGAGCACAGCGTGACTTCATTCGACCGGCGGCGTCTGTGTGTGTGTGTGTCCAGTGTTTTTCTGTGTTAGTGGGCGGGGCCGCAGGTTTCAAATCTCCCTGGTTTGCGCGCGTAACTACTGGCGAGGCTTGTGTTTCGTAGCTGCGTCATCGCGAAACACCTAATGACTCGTTATCAAGACGACTCGTTTGAAGCACTATGAGTCGACTCTTTTATAGATGAATCAATAGTTTTAAACACTGTACACTTACAGATTTAAGTCTTAGCTGGATATTTCACTTCACTTAGAGCTGTGTTACACACTACATGGAAGGGCATTTTCAAAAACCCATAATATGGGCTCTTTAACATTTCCCGGTAGTCACGTGTATAATCATATAAACAAGACCAGACGTGCACAAAGCAACAGGGAATAAAAGATGGGTTCAGTTCGTTAGGATCATCAATCATCATCAAATGTGATCAAGAGTGAGTTTTACAAGTTTAAAATATTTTAAAACAGTGCACGTGTGTAATGAATTATAGCGATTTAGCTTAGCTTTACTTCATCAGCACAGCCGCGTGTCAGAACAATTATAAAGGAAGACGCTTCAGTCCCGGTTTGTGGACGTTAAATCAGGTTCATTTTGTACATTAACATAACAGATATACATACAGCAGTGGAGATTAACCTGTATCCTGTCTCATTTGTGTGCAAAAAGAGTGCAAAGCTAAACGGGCGCTCTGTCTGTCTGTGTGTGTGTCTGTGTGTGTGTCTACTGCGGTGTGTGTGTGTGCGCGCGTGAACTTTGTGTGACCCTGCCATGCAACTGCACAAGAAATACTAATTGGTAAAGTTCTTACTGTAGTATTTCTCACAAACGCTACGTGAGATCTGCTTCCTTTAAGTCTGTCTGTTGTCTGACACTGCCGAGGGAGGAGATTAAAGCACGCAGAAAGGCACGTAAAAACGGTGGGCGGGGAGGACTAGCCTCAAAGAAGCAGTACACCAAAACCGCCACCCAGTGAAAAAATGTATAAATAGGAATTTAATAAAAGGTATAATAAAAAATCTGATGGGTGTTTTGAGCTGAAACTTTACAGACACATTCTGGAGACACAAAAGACTTTGGAGACACAAAAGGCAGCCAGTGTAAAATTGGGGTGATGTGATCAAATTTTCTAGACCTGGTAAGAACTCTGGCAGCTGCATTTTGTACTAGCTGAAGTTAATTAATAGAGGATGCTGGGCAGCCAGCAAACAGTGCATTACAGTAGTCCAGCCTAGAAGTCATAAAAGTATGGACTAGCTTTTCTGCATCTGAGATGGATAGCATACTTTGTAACTTAGCAATATTTCTCAGATGAAAGAAAGCAGTTTTTGTGACATGGGAAATATGATTTTTAAAAGTTAAATTGCTGTCTAATATGACACCCAGATCTTTTATTGTAGAGCTAACGCTAACTTTGTATCCCACTAATTGTAAGTCGAGTTGTGGGATCTACTGTGTACAGGATTTAGGCCCAATAAGTAATAATTCTGTTTTGTCTGAGTTTAATAAAAGATAATTGTTGGTCATCCAGTCTTTAACATCTAATGTTTCACGCCGACAACCGGCTACCACAGCCCCTGGGTGCATCCGCGTAAGGTGCTTGCAGGGTCCCGGGGAAGAACGTCTCCTCCTTCGGTGTTCGAGATCCCCACGGAGAACCGCTTCGCCCCGCTCCGCGAGACGGGCCGCAATGTGGCCATCATCGTGCCTCAATCACGGTGACTCAATCGTGCGCCACGTCCGCTCCGCTTTCTTCAAAGGTAACAAAGTACGCACTTTCTGCTTCCCTTGTGCCGAGTTAAGAATATTTCTGCACAGATACCTACTATCCTGAGCGCTGCCGAGAGCCTCAGTGCCGTCATCCTTCACGTGGGGATGAACGACACCGGGCTCTGGCAGACGGAGATCCTGAAGAAGGACTTCAGGAGCCTGATCAAGAAGGTTCGACGCACCTCGCCTGCCACACAGATCATTGTTTCTGGACCGCTTCCTACCTACCGCCGAGAAAATGAAAGATTCAGTAGACTTTTTGCTCTGAATGAATGGCTATTAACATGGTGTGAAGAACAGAAATTGATCTTTGCCAATAACTGGAATCTTTTCTGGGAGCGTCCTAGGCTTTTCCGCGCTGACGGGCTGAACCCCAGTCGAGCTGGAGCTGAAGTCCTGTCGGACAACATCTCCAGAATACTTCGCTCTATCTGACTAGTAAGTAAAAATTCACAAAATTCACAATTTAGCCACACAGATTCCTATTCGTCCCACATAAATATCAGTAATGCATACCTGGCTAACCCCATAGAGACTGTGTCTGTTCCTCGTATTATTAGATCAAGAAATAAACGTACTGTGTGCTCCAGAAATAATCTATTAAGAATTAAACCAGAAAAAAAAAGTGAAAATACAAATTTCATAAAGCTCGGTCTCCTAAACATCAGGTCACTAGCACCTAAAGCACTTATCATAAATTAAATAATAACAGATGACAAGTTTAATGCACTCTGTCTCACTGAAACCTGGCTGAAACAAAATGACTATATTAGTTTAAATGAAGCAACTCCTCCAGGATTCCTATATAAACATGAGGCTCGTCAAACTGGTCGTAGTGGTGGAGTTGCATCAATCTTTAGTGATATTCTTAATGTTAATCAGAGAAACTTCATCAGAGAGAGACTTATGTTTAGCTCCTTTGAAGTATTAGCGCTTAATGTTATGCTTCCGGACACTATGCAAAAACCTATGATATCTCTCACTCTAATCACCATATATAGACCCCCATGTCAATTTTCTAAAAGAGTTTTCTGATTTTATCTCTGACTTACTAGTTAAAACTGATAAAATACTAATTGTAGGAGACTTTAACATCCACATAGATGACGCTAACGACACATTAGGGCTCATAACGATACACATAACGACACAACGACACAAATGGACCCGTAAACGCAAATGACCTTGATGTAGTAACCAACAGTATGGATGCCATCTTTACTAGCACTCTAAAAACTGTGGCACCCATCAAACTAAAAAAGGCTAGAGAGAATAAAACTACACCTTGGTATAATAGTCATACCTGTGCTCTCAAAATAGCAACCCGTGCCCTGGAACGTAAATGGAAAAAAACTAATTTAGAAGTTTTTAGAATCGCATACAAAGACAGTATGTCCAGCTATAGGAGGGCTTTAAAATCTGCCAGGGCTGAGCACCTCCGCAAACTGATAGAAAATAATCATAACAATCCTAGATTCTTATTTAACACTATCGCTAAATTAACAAATAATCGGTCATCTTTGGAACAAAATGTTCCACCGCAAATTAGTAGTGATGACTTCATGAATTTTTTCAATGATAAAATAGAAGGCTTTAGACAGAAAATAGGAGATATTAAACTTTCTGCACCGCCTTATACTTCAGATCCAGTAAACATCCCACCGAATCAAAATAACCCACAGTGCTTCAAAATCATAGAACAGGAAGAGCTAGATAAAATTATAAATAGTTCTAAACCATGTATGTTGGATCCAATTCCAACAAAATTACTGAAAGAATTGCTACCTGTTATAGGAGAACCTCTTCTTAACGTTATCAACTCTTCTTTATCTTTAGGCCATGTTCCTTACAATCCTTACAAGTTAGCTTTTATTAAGCCTATTATTAAGAAACCACAACTGGACCCCAGCAACTTAGCCTTAGGCCTATTTCAAATCTTCCGTTTATGTCTAAAATACTAGAAAAAGTTGTTTCTGCTCAATTATGCTCCTTTCTACAGACGAACAATGTTTTTGAAGTGTTTCAGAGCTCATCGCAGTACAGAAACTGCATTAGTGAAAATAACCAACGATTTACTCTTAGCTGCTGACCAAGGGTGCATCTCGCTATTAGTTTTACTCGATCTTAGTGTGGCATTTGACACCATTGACCACGGTATCCTCATAAATCGCTTAAAGTCTACAGGTGTCCAGGGACAGGCTCTACAACGGTTTAAGTCAAACTTAGCTGACCGTTACCAGTTTGTGAATATTAATAGACAGCCTTCACAAGTCAGCCCAGTAAAATATGGGGTGCCTCAAGGATCAGTTTTAGGCCCTTTGCTGTTTACAATATACATGCTACCCCTGGGAGACATTATTAGAAGACATGGGATCAGCTTTCACTGCTATGCAGATGATACTCAATTATATATTTCAACTAAACCTGACGAGATGTCTAAACTGTCCAAGCTAACTGAGTGTATTAAAGATGTTAAAGACTGGATGACCAACAATTATCTTCTCTTAAACTCAGACAAAACAGAATTATTACTTATTGGGCCTAAATCCTGTACACAGCATATCTCACAACTCAACCTGCAATTAGAGGGATACAAAGTTAGCGTTAGCTCTACTATAAAAGATCTGGGTGTCATATTAGACAGCAACTTAACTTTTAAAAATCATATATCCCATGTCACAAAAACTGCTTTCTTTCATCTGAGAAATATTGCTAAGTTACGAAGTATGCTATCCATCTCAGATGCAGAAAAGTTAGTCCATGCTTTTATGACTTCTAGGCTGGACTACTGTAATGCAATGTTTGCTGGCTGCCCACATTAACAAACTTCAATTAGTACAAAATGCAGCTGCCAGAGTTCTTACCAGGTCTAGAAAATTTGATCACATCACCCCAATTTTATCCTCCTTACACTGGCTGCCTGTTAAGTTTCGTATTGAATTTAAAATATTGCTTCTTACATATAAAGCTCTAAATAATCTAGCTCCTGTTTATCTAACCAATCTTCTGTCTCGCTACAATCCAACTCGCTCTTTAAGATCTCAAAACTCAGGGCTTCTGGTAGTACCTAGAATAGCAAAGTCGAGTAAAGGAGGTCGAGCCTTCTCATTTATAGCTCCTAAACTCTGGAATAGCCTTCCTGATAACGTCCGAGGCTCAGACACACTCTCCCAATTCAAAACTAGATTAAAGACCTATCTGTTCAGTAAAGCATACACTTAGTGCACCACTTAGGGGGCTTCCACACAGGTTATACATCTTGCTGATATACACTGTGAACATCAGCTACGCTAATTATTTTCTTTATTCTCCATTTCCACCTGGGGATACTCTTCCCGAGGCCCTCAGACTGTGCAGAGTCACTGAGTCGATCCAAGACCAACGACGAGATGATCCCAAGGTTTTTTATATCCTGGACCAGGCCGAATCCTGAGCAGCTTCTGTGATGGTCATGGAGGAGTGGAGAACATGAGACTGATTCCTGTGACGCTCCAGAGACAGACGAGTCTTCGCTGAGGCCAGCTTCCAGCCTCCGCCACTGAGACTACAGCTCTGCACAAACGTTTGGCCAGCGGAGAAATTAAAATGGTCGTGCCCAACTGAGCCTGGTTTCTCTCAAGGTTTTTTTTCTTCACTTCAGCCTTTAGTGAAGTTTTTTTTCCCTCTCCGCTGTCGCCACTGGCTTGCATGTTTCGGGATCTATAGAGCTGCGCATCGTTGGATTTGCTCTTCAGTATTTGGACTCTCAGTAGTGATTATTAAACCACACTGAACTGAGCTCAACTGAACTGAACTTAAACACTACAAACTGAACTACACTGTTCCTATTTACTGTGACCTTTTATGTGAAGCTGCTTTGACACAATCTACATTGTATATGCGCTATACAAATAAAGGTGAATTGAATTGAATTGAATTGAATCCAGTAGCCAAAATATTTGAACTGTCTCAAGGCCAGAGGACAATTGAGCACCACGTTTCAGATTTTTGTGAACTTTGTTACCTGGTGGATTTTAATGAAGTGGCGTTAAAGGACATTTTTAGAAATGGACTTAGTGAACCATGAAGATCAAGCCATGCCAGGGTCTTCTCCAGCTCACAAGATGGCCGTCTCCAGTCCTCCATTTCACAAGATTGCTGCCTCCAGTCCTCCAGCTCACAAGATGGCTGTCTCAAGTCCTCCAGTTCACAAAATGGTCGCCACCAGTCCTCCAGCTCACAAGATGGCCACTGACATTTCTCCAGCTCACAAGATGGCCGACTCCAGTCCTCCAGCTCACAAAGAGGCCACAACCAGCCCTCCAGCTCACGCATGGGTAAGCGCTAATCTGCTACTAGCTCTCAAGATGGCTCCCTGTTACAAGTCTGTTCCTGCTATAGTTCCAGTCCAAGATCATGTTCCTGAAATGCCATCACCTGAGCCACCAGAATGGTCACCACAACCTGAGTTGCCAACGCTGCTGCCACCACCAGAGCTGTTGCTACTAGAACTGCCATATCCTCAGTCGCTGCCAGAGCTGCCGCCAGAGCTGCCACCAGAGCTGACAGAGCTGCTGCCAGAGCTGCTGCCAGAGCCGCCGCCAGAGCTGCCAGAGTCGCCACCAGAGCTGCCAGAGCTGCCACCAGAGCTGCCAGAGTCGCTGCCAGAGCTGCAAGAGCCGCCGCCAGAGCCTGAACTTCCTGATTGGTCGGTGCCAGAACCCTCTGAATCCCTCGAATGGCGAGCGCCAAATACCTCTGAATCTCTCGAATGGCGGGTGCCAGACACTTTTGAATCCCTTGAATGGCGGGCACTAGGATCCTCCAAATTCCTCAAATGGCAGGCATCAGACACCTCTGAAATCCTCGAATCGTTACCTGAGTTCCACAAAGGGCCAGAATTACCACCTGAGTTCTACGAATGGCTGCCAGAGCCATGCGACTTCCTAAAGCTGCCTAAACTGTTTGAACCTAAGTCCCCTGATTCACTGTGGTTATACAAATTGCCAGTGACTCCTGAAACAAGGCCTCCTGACTACTGGGCTTATATGAACTGCCAGTGGCCCCTGAAACCAAAGCCCCCTGATCCATGGGGTTATACAAACGCTAGTGGCCTCTGAATCAAAGCCTCCTGACCCATTGGAGTTAAAGACCTCCCAGTGTTTCCTGAACCCAAGCCTTCTGACCCACTGGAGTTAAATGCACTGCATTGTGTCTCCTGAACCCAAGCCTCCTGACCCACTGGTGTTAAATGAACTACCAGTGTCCTCCTGAACCCAAACCTCCTGACCCACTGGGGTTGAAAACATGGCAAGTGCCTCCTGACCCACTGGGGTTTAATGAACTGTCAGGACTTCATGAGCTTGGGCCTCCTGACTCACTGTGGGTATATGACACGTCTATTGCCTGCTGAACCAAAGCCTCCAGACATATCTCAGCCCCACTCTCCAGGCCCTCTACAGCTCCACGCGCCAGGCTCTCCGCAGCTCCACGCACCAGGCCCTCCGCAGCTCCATGCTTCAGGTTCACCTCTGCTCCACGCCCCAGGCCAGCCTCTGCTCCACACCCCAGGCCCGCATCTGCTTCATGGTCCTGGACCCGCCTCTCCTCCATGGTCCTGGCCCCTCCCATCCCACCCCCTGAACTCCTCCTTCCACAGTCGAGCTCCAGGAGTCGCTCCTAAGGGGGGGTTGGGGGTTCTGTGACGCCTATGCCAGCAGAGGGAGCCCTGGCCCGACTACTGACTCAGCTCCGCTCCCTCTGCAGTCACTTCCTGTTTGTCTTCGCTGAATGTCTCTGCCTAAACCTTTTAATAAACATCTGCATATGGATTCTAATACTGTCTCAGACCCCACGTTACAACCGGAATGAATAACAAAAGGAAATTTTTTTATTTAGGCTAAGTGGCAAATAGCACACCTCGTCCATCATCACCGTTTCATTGACAGAGACAACATAACTAAAGAGAGAAGCAAACAGCAGCGTGAGTGGCGTAGCTCGTAAACTGCATGACAACATGTTTTGACACGATCGATTATGAACCCAGTTCGAATCCAGCGTCTGATGAACTCTTCTATTCTTTTTTCCCCCACTACATATCAGATTTTGCCTACTCTTCATCACAAGGATGACAAGTAGAAATCATTAATAAGTGTGTGTATTATGTTTGAGCATCAAATATAATTGCACATTTATTGAATGGAAATATTCCGATTCACGTATACAAATTCGTCTTCAGATGGTGCCTTATAGCAATGTGCGTGCTGTCCATCGCTCCGATTACATTGGGAAAACCAGCAAATTGCGCTTTAATGTTTGGCTGGTCAACTGCATGATATGGAAACCTTATATACCTGCTAGACATGCGGATAATCCGGTCCCATACAGCAGCCTTTGCATGGCTCAAAGATACTTTGCAGTGTGCAATTTAACATAATTGCCTCTAGCAGTCGCCAATGGAAAATAAAACAAAAACACACAAGAAATGCACGTACGTCAGACATGAAGTTGGCGTGGACCAGCGCACATTCTCACGTTTCAATTCATCATTAGTAAATCCAAACGTGAGCATGAAATCTGGCGTACGTAATGTTTTAGTGCGTATGCAGCGTTGATACATGAGGCCCCAGATCTTTAGGAGTTCCCATGCGCAAGTTTGACAGAACTATTACACCCACTATACAGTGTTCTAACTGCTTTCAAAAACATCAACATATTTTGAAATAGTTGAGGAATTTTCAACTATTTGTTATTAATCATTAATTTTGAGACTGAGGCAAAATATTGGGTCCTTTTTAATAGAGCCAAACATTTTTTTGTATTTTCCCCTTTTCTAACCATTTACGTCTAGTTCTAATAAAAGCTATCCTCTTGCTTTAATCCTCATAAATGTTATCTAATTCTATTTGTAATAAATCTTTGTGACTCATAATCAGTCAGAACTTCCTTTTTCTTTTACATAAATTTTAATTATCCTCAATAATCCTTGATTATAATGTCAAACTTCATTAATTCCCAATATTTTCCATCTGATTTCTCTAAATTTGCAACCGTCCAATATTATTCAATAATACCCTTGATTTTTATCTTTAAAATTTCATTTTCAAGCAATTTGTTATTTAATTTCCAGTAATTATGTTTTTTTTAACTAATTTATCTTGAACCAAATTATTTTAATGTAGATTCCTTTATGGTCCATTATTATGCAAGGTTCTATCGATACAGACATTGAATTATTATTTAATCATTAGACACTTACTAATAGTCAATACGAGAATAAAGAGACAAGTCCTTATTACACACCACGTAAATTCTTCATTGACTGGGTTCTTATGTCGCCACCACATCAGTAAGACCCAATCTTAACCATACAGCTCTAATCCAGTAGAAGGACCCGGTTTAGTTTTAGGAGGCCATCTACAGTATGAATGGTTTTAGTAAACACTGTATTGAAATCTCCTCCCCAAATTACTTCGGCTGAAGGATATATGGAAATGAAGTGTTGAATCCTAGATTCAATATTTGAAAAAAGCATATTGTTATTTACTTTGTTATTAGTTGCATAACAGTTGACTAATATAAATGGTTTCAATTATGCTTATCTAAAACAAGTAATATCGATCTACCACAATTATCCTTTTCAAATTTTGATATTTGCCCTGTAAATTTATATTGTAAAGACTGCAACCGCCGCTAAGCGGTTACTACCAAATGACAACCAAATTCTGTTTTCCCCACTGGTTTTTCCAAAACTACTGCATCTGAAGAACATGCGTGTGTTTGCTGAATTAAACAAAAATCTACACACTTTTCTTTACAATATAAAAATAAAGCTTTTCTTTTTAAGATATCACGAATACCTCTGACACTGATAGAAAACAAAGAAAACAACATAAATGTTCAAACGATTATAAAGAACAAGAGTAAATAAAACTCTAGACTTTAAACTGTCACATAAGGGGATTCTCAGAATTAACCCAGAATGTTATCATGTAAAACTCGGGAGAGAGAACAGCAAAAACAAAAAAAAATAAAAATTAAGGTGCATTCAGTTTCTGTAAACATCAGATTTTAAACTCAAAAATCAGTTTTTTTTATTTCTCTCTCTCTGAAAAAAAAATAAGTCTACCTTAAGATACCACAGATTACCAAATTATAACAAGATGACTATCTATGTTCTATTGCCTTCTTCAGGACGAATCTCTTTACCGTCAACGAAGCTCTCGCTCCAATGAAGTATGCATTCTTGCCTTCCTTCCTTGTCTGCTATCACCTGTTTGTCTGTTTCTGCAACCACCTCTTTGCATACATCCATGACTCTCATTTTCACATTTTCGTTAGTTTGTTTCAGGCAGTCCATACAAATGCAGGCACCATCTACAGTTGTACCGCTCCTGGTCATGAATTTTCATGTTCATTTCCTTTACCTTTTTTTCCAAGAGGTTCCAACTTTTTAGCAATTCATTTTCTTTCTGCAAAACCGTCACATCATCATGCACAGAAGCAAGGGATTACCCAAGTTCAATGTTAAAGAATTTTCCTTCACCAGCTTTTCAAGCTGGTCAGATCGCTCATTGATCTTCGGACTCTGTTTTAATCATTCTCGGGGATTTTAAAAAGCAAAACTATCCCGTGAAACTACCAAAATATAGACAGCATGTTACATGTCCCACAAGAGACAGAAATATACTGGATCACTGCTATACTACAATAAAGGATGCATACCGCTCCGTCCAACGAGCAGCTTTGGGACACTCTGACCATTGTTTGATTCATCCCATTCCAACCTACAGGCAGAAACTGAAAACAGCCAAACCTGTATTAAGATCTGTGAAAAGATGGACTAACCGAAACAGAGCGGGATCTAAAAGCCTGTTTTGACCTCACTGACTGGAGTGTTTTGAAGCTGCTGCAAATGACTGGATGAACTCACAGAGACTGGTAACATCTTATATCAGTTTCTGTGAAGACGTGTGGCATTCCTACCAAGGACTCAACTCACATACAACATGACAAACCATGGTTCACTGTAAAACTCTGACAGCTACGTCAGGCCAAGGAGGTTGCTTAAAGGAATGGGGATAGGGCCTTGTATAAGCAGCCAAATACACACTGGTAAAAGGAGAGCAGAGTCGCAAAAAGAAACTATTCTGAGAAACTAAGGAGTCGTTCTCTTCCAGCGACTCAGCATCTGTGTGGAAAAGTCTGAAAAACACACAAACTACAAGACACCATCCCCCAGCACTGTAGACAATGAACGACTTGCAAACGACCTGAATGAGTTTTACTGCCGGTTTGAGAAAACCCCCCACATCCACTCTGAACTCCACCATTCCACCATTCACTCCACTTCACTCCACCACATTATCACCGTCCACCCCCTGCCTCCCCCATACCTGCACTACAGTTTAACGAAGATGAGGTGCGCCAGGTCTTCCGAAAACAGAAGAGGAAAAAAGCAACAGCCCAGATTTTATAACACCAGCCTGTTTAAAATCCTGTGCTGACCAACTGGCCCCCATCTTCAACCCTGATCTCAACAGATCACTGGAGCTGTGTGAAGTGCCCTCCTGCCTCAACGCTCCACCATCATTCCCCTCCCAAAGAAACCCAAACTTACAGAACGAAATTATTACAGACCGGTTGCACTAACATCTGTGGTCATGAAGTCTTTTGAAAAAACTGATGCTGGCCCACCTGAAGGACATCTACTGAACCCTCACTGGACTCTCTTCAGTTTGCGTACAGAGCAAACAGGTCTGTGGATGATGCAGTAAATATGGGACTGCATTATGCTCTGCAACACCTAGACAGACCAGGGACCTACAGATGTTACTACTTCAATGTGTTCCTTATGGCGCCATTCATACCGCGGCGACAAGCGTACTTGGTGCGCCAGCAGCTTTTGACCGCTGGGTGGCAGTTTAACCACAGATATTCAGCTTTGCCTTTCCACAACACTAACAGACTTTCTGTGCGTACCTTATGTGATCAGATGTGTTCAATTAAAATATAATTTTGATTTAGTTTTTCTTAGTAATAAACATCTTACTACCAGGCTTAAAGTATTCCGGCACCATGCCGGATCTCCGGCGTGCGGCCGTGAGAGAAAAAAAAATAGAGCTTTGCACATGCGGTTTAGTTTGGGGATGCTCAATAACCGATTAAGCACTAACCGAAAGGGCACGTTTGTAAACCGATGAATGGTATCAGTTAAACGATTAAAATATGCTTATTATAATTTTTAAAGTTTGGCTGCAGACGGGGCATCTGTTAAATTGTTTACTGACGCAGCCAGTGTTTTACGCTCTGCTTATGCTCGCTCAGCGCCAATCTGGAAACATTTTGGATCGTGGCGAACGCGAAAGGCGAATCAATAATTAGGATGAAGCTATTTGTTGGGCTGCTTAGAAAATAAGTGTTAAATGGACAAACACGTCGAACCCTCAGAGCTGCGGTCATGTCACCCAGCCCATGGATGCGGAGCCAGCTCCGGTGTCATCTACTGAACGCAAATGCCCAGCTAGTCCAGCCAGGTATGGCATAGAGGCCTTTTCAAAAATGGCCAAATACAAAGAGAAACTGATAATAGTAGACGTTGATGAGAAATGGAGCAGCATATTTGTAGTTGAGAACGCGCCGCTCCGCGATGTAGAGCTGGTTTCCGAGAAATGCAGGCGGCGGAGCAAGATACCCTCTTTGCCACGGTTGCGAAAAAGTATCTGCATGCGCTTACAGGCACACGTCTCAGTGCTGCTGGAAACATTGTAATCTCAATAAGTCTCCGCTTAAACCGAACAAAGTCAACATGTTAGTTTTTCTGGCAAAGAATTTAAATATAATAGAAAACAAAAGGCGGAGAGACGCAGTTTTTTTTTTTCACATCTGACTTATGTTGTTACAAGCCTAGGCTAATATTTTGTTCTTCGTTACTATTTATATTATTATTGATTAGTATTTGTAAGTTTCTAAAATGTAACGTTTAACTGTTTCAAGCAGTTAAAGTTATTTCTATTTAACTAGCCTTCATTATTATAGGCTGTATTGTGTTGTTTTATCAGCGAAAGTTAACCAACAAACATGTTCGTTTGTACGGATATTTAGCATAATACTTGGTCTTTTTTGATTTCTATTTTTTACATGAAATGTAAATTAACTTAGGTAGGCTACTTGGGTACGGGGCGTAATTTGTTGGTAGTACCGAGGAATGCTTAGACAGTGAATATTGTCATCATTATTTAAAAAATTAATAAATAAATAAATAAATAAATAATAAACCTTACGGAAAGGATGAAATAAAGGAAAAGCATGCTGTTAATTATTCTTCATAATCTGATTCGTAGCTATACATGCAATAACTTTATTGCGCCGACAAGACAAGCTCTAAAAGGTAAAGTCTAAAGCCAGAGGAGTTATTGATATTAATGTTAGTTGTTAATATGATCGTAAACACTGCGTTGTATAATTAACGCCGTCATTGTGTCGTGTCTGCGATTTTTTTTTCTCTCGTTGAAGAACAGAAAATTCATTTATCGCCGTCTTCCCAGCCAGGTTTTTCAACATCTGACTTATGTTGTTACAAGCCTAGGCTAATATTTTTGTTCTACGTTAC
The DNA here is from genome assembly GCF_903798145.1 of Danio aesculapii. Lineage (NCBI taxonomy): Eukaryota > Metazoa > Chordata > Actinopteri > Cypriniformes > Danionidae > Danio > Danio aesculapii. The sequence continues at coordinate 20,086,825 of NC_079445.1, forward strand.
CATTTATATTTTATTGATTAGTATTTGTGAAGTTTCTAAAATGTAACGTTCTGTTTCAAGCAGTTAAAGTTATTTCTATTTAACTAGCCTACATTATTATAGGCTGTATTGTGTTGTTTTATCAACGAAAGTTAAACAACAAACATGTTCGTTTGTACGGATATTTAGCATAATACTTTGGTCTTTTTTGATTTCTTATTTTTACATGAAATGTAAATTAACTTAGGTAGGCTACTTGGGTACAGGGGCGTAATTTGTTGGTAGTATACCGAGGAATGCTTAGACAGTGAATATTGTCATCATTATTTAAAAAATTATAAATAAATAAATAAATAAATAATAAATAAATAAAAAATAAAACACCTTACGGAAAGGATGAAATAAAGGAAAAGCATGCTGTTAATCATTCTTCATAATCTGATTCGTAGCTATACATGCAATAAACTTATATTGCGCCGACAAGAACAAGCTCTAAAAGGTAAAGTCTAAAGCCAGAGGAGTTATTGATATTAATGTTAGTTGTTAATATGATCGTAAACACTGCGTTGTATAATTAACGCCGTCATTGTGTCGTGTCTGCGATTTTATTTTCTCGTTGAAGAACAGAAAATTCATTTTATCGCCGTCTTCCCAGCCAGGTTTTTCAACATCTGACTTATGTTGTTACAAGCCTAGGCTAATATTTTTGTTCTACGTTACTATTTATATTATTTGATTAGTATTTGTGAAGTTTCTAAAATGTAACGTTTACTGTTTCAAGCAGTTAAGTTATTTCTATTTAACTAGCCTACATTATTATAGGCTGTATTGTGTTGTTTTATCAGCGAAAGTTAAACAACAAATGTTCGTTTGTACGGATATTTAGCATAATACTTTGGTCTTTTTGATTTCTTATTTTTTACATGAAATGTAAATTAACTTAGGTAGGCTACTTGGGTACAGGGGCGTAATTTGTTGGTAGTATACCGAGGAATGCTTAGATAGTGAATATTGTCATCATTATTTAAAAAATTATAAATAAATAAATAAATAAAACACCTTACGGAAAGGATGAAATAAAGGATAAGCATGCTCTTAATCATTCTTCATAATCTGATTCGTAGCTATACATGCAATAAACTTATATTGCGCCGACAAGAACAAGCTCTAAAAGGTAAAGTCTAAAGCCAGAGGAGTTATTGATATTAATGTTAGTTGTTAATATGATCGTAAACACTGCGTTGTATAATTAACGCCGTCATTGTGTCGTGTCTGCGATTTTTTTTTCTCGTTGAAGAACAGAAAATTCATGTTATCGCCGTCTTCCCAGCCAGGTTTTCATGCACAGTTTCCGTTTTTGTTTCTTCTCAAACAATAAAGTTTCGCTATAGCAGGCCCGGCGGCAGGATATCATAAATGAGGGCGCAAGGGCGATATTTTTATATGACGTGCTAAAATTGAAAAATGAAATTTACATGAAGAGCTTTATTAGTGAAAAGCTGCCGAGCGCAACGAAATGGGCTATAAGCTATATTTGCTCTTATGTGCTGAAATACTTAACACTTTTCTTAAGACCACAGAATAATATGCAACATCTAAATGTCATATAGCCAATAAGGAAAAATTAACATGTTTCAGGTCTCTCCAGTGCATTTGGACTGAATATTTGACTGTGTCTTACTGGATGTCTCCAGTAACTCTATAAACATAGAGGCACAAGCAGACTGTAGAATTCATTCATTAATTCTTTCTTTTATTTATTTGTCAACCAAATATATATAAATTAATATGTGTGTGTGTGTGTGTGTGTGTGTGTGTGTGTGTGTGTGTGTGTGCGTGTGCGTGTGGTGTGTGTGGTGTGCGTGTGTGTGTGGTGTGTGGTGTGTGTGTGTGTGTGTGTGATTGCAGCAGACTGAAGAAGTTGTGCATTGGGTGGGTGGCATCTGCTGTTATGCAGAGGGCTCTACGGGTAAGACGTGTGCTGTAAATGTCCTGAAGGGAGGGGAGAGAGACACCAACGATCTTCTCAGCTGTTCTCACTATGCATTGAAGTGTTTTCCTGCAGAAAATCCAAGGTTCCATACCACACAGTGATGCAGCTGGTCAGGATGCTCTCAATAGTGCCTCTGTAGAAGGTGTACATGATTGGGGCTGGTGCTTGCTCTTTTGAGTGGCAGCCTGTTTGAACATATCCCAGTCTGTGGTATTGAAGCAGTCTTGTAAAGCCTCTGAAGAACCTTCTGGCCACACTTGTATCTCCTTGCAAACCGGTTTGGTGACTTTAACTATCGGTCTGTAAGCAGGCATTAGCATGACAGTTAAGTGGTCCACCAAGGTGGGGGAGGGGGAAGGCTTTGTAAGCTCCTCTCTGTGTGGTGTAAACACAAAAGCGCAACAGTCCTTTACAGTCCTATGTGATGAACGAAGTAGACGGATGTAGTCCAGTTTGTTGTCTAGCGAGCGTACGTTCGCTAGAATGATGGAGGGGATTGCGGGTTTGTGGGGGTTAGCCGCTAGCCTTGTTCGGATACCCACGCGCTTACCCCTCTTCTGCTTCCTCTCGCGCCGCTTGAAGCGCCTCCATTGTGGGCGAGGTGGTGAGGTGGGAGTCGGAGGATGGGTACGCATCCGGAGCAAGCCGAAATCTTGCAGCTCATCAGTGTCCGCGGAGTTTAACTTGTGAAGTTTGTTTCTACCGATGTCGAGCAGAAATGTTCGACTATATGCGCGCTTAAGGACAGATAAACGTGACGTTGACGCACAATAACACGGCGACGTACAAGACGAGGAACACAAAAACACATTAATAACATATTAATAAATAATACCAAGTTTTAACACATCTGCTACATTCCAGTGGAGCCTCCGTTGCGCTCTACCACAGCTGGCAAAACTTTCTGAAGGTGGTTTAAGCACCAAATAAGTGTTTTAAATTATGTTAGTCTCCTTATTTTTTCCGTTTTATTTTAAATATTATAAATGTTTAAAGTTTTAGGTAAAGACGTCAAAATATGCCCACACATGCAAGCTAAACTAGATCATATCTGAGTCATCATGCTTTATTACCCAACCAAAATCAGCGCGGAAAAAATAAATGTTTTAAATTAAATTATATTTAAATGTTAAATTTGTTTTACGCAGCATATGTTTTACGCAGAGGATGCCAGGAGGGCCAGCTGGGGCTTCGGGACGGAGTGAAAGGAGAGGCAGGACTTTGCCCCGAGTCTGGGAAAGATGGCTTGCCGTCATTACACTAGTTTTCAGATGGCACACGATGGCACACGAGTTACATGCGCCAAACACATGAACAAATAAATTAATAAATAAGGGAAAGAAAACATCTAGCCTTACAGGCTGAGTTCTTTTTGATTATAATCGCCGTTAAGTTTCTGTTTTAAATGTAAGGCTGTTGCAAAAAATAATAAAATTGCTTAAAATAATACAATTTTAATTTATAAGTGACTTTGCTGCGTCCCCCTTGATGTTTCAATAACGCATAATAATCTATACACCAAATTAAAGACACTTAAATAGACATGATTTCGGCCTCACTGATGCCCATTAACTCCTGACAGACAAGCTTTTGGTTATGAGAAGGGGGAAGGGGTCTCCACTATTAAGTGTTTTTCACAAACATGAATACACAAAATCCAAAACTCCTATAGGACGGATGGCGTAACAAAACCTATGCGTTTAAAAACGAAACCGCATTAAATATGGGGCCTTATGAAAATGAATGTTTCTATCTTTTGAACGGTGACGGCATAATATCATGGAATTACTTTCAATAGCAAAATAAAAAACATCTCAAGGAAGAACGGACAAAAGAAAGTTTCACTTCTATCACTCTTTAAAAGTTTTGGTTTGGTTCATTGTAAATGCTCAGTCTCGTTATGAGCTGATCTTCATTTCTCTGTGTTGGTGGAATAAAGCAGGCGAGTCAGCCGCACCAATTTATGAGCAGACAGAGCAGGATTCTCATGATGACCACCAGCGCAATTCCGCTCTTTGTTATGAGCCGTAGTTTCAGTGTAAACTTAGTAAAGGTGAGTTTCTTTGGCGATGATGTGTACAGTGTTAGATTTTATATTTAGCGGACATTTGCGCTGAACACGCGGTGAATGCAACGCATCAAGATTCGGGCACCTTCTCCGAAAACACTCGATTGATCTCAGCTGGCGGATCAACATTTACCTCATGTTATGATCGCTGTCATCTGCGCCATTATTATTATTATAACTTTAGGGAAGGTTTGCAAACCTGTGCACTTTTCACTCTTCAGTCGTTTGTATTTCCTGCAGTAACAAAAGCTCCCTGTTCATTATATTCAGACACACAAATGCTCCCAAATATATTATAAGGGGGCATAGATTAAATTTCGGGCGCTCATGCGACCAAAATGGTTGCAATTTCGAGCCCTGTAGTATAAGGACATGTATTCAGACCACAACTGAACGTTTGAAGAAAATTGAATGCCTTATTATTTAGAATTAGCTATTATTGATGTAAATGCAGCCATTCAAGGTGCATAATTGATTTATTACGGTACTGACAGTATTAGAAAATCCATGTCGTGGCGCAATGTCACACCGGTGATGACTATGACACTGGTGTACCGCCCACCCCTACTACCTGTTATTTAAAATATCTATATTACGCTCCAAGCATTCGCCAAAAAGAAAATATTTCTAAGTAAAAACACAAAACATAGCTGAATAGAGTGTTGCCTGCTTTAGAGGATGGGTTAGTAATTATATTATAACTGGTTATGTTCAGGTCAATGAAATAATACCTTTAATAAATAAAATATGTTCGTAAGAACGTGGTGGGCCAGTGATTCCGTCGCTGTCATCAGTGGTTTGAGCTCAGGAGAATTCTGCTTTGCATTTTTCTATGCATTACTAACATCACTAAACCAGACATTCTATTCCTGCTGAATGACATGTAGATAGTGGAAAAGGTGACATTGAATTGTTAAAAGAAAACAGTTTAATTGTGATGGAGAAACACATTTCTGATTAACATCATAATGATTCATTTTTACTGTTAAAAGAGCTTTAACGTGACTATTTGTCTCCCACTGCTCTGTGTGCAGGTATTAAATAAATTCTGTCATCATCCATGAGTGGGTGTTGATGGAGAGTGGAAAAACAGGGTCAGAAGAGTGCAAAGGTCACACACACACACACACACACACACACACACACACACACACACACACACCACACACACACACACACACACACACAACACAAAACACACACATGCGTACACACACGACTATATTCACTGAGAAATGGATATGGGGATTCAAAATAATCTTGTTTTTCCTTTTGACGTGATTGTTTTGCTTACTCAATTTGCAGATTATTTTGCTTGTTTTAAGGAAAAAATCTAATAATTTTGAGAAGACTATATTATTTTTAAATATTTGCTTGGATAGAAAATGTTTTTTGACTTACATTTTTTTAAATATTTGGATTAGAAACTGAAAAACGAAGTAAGAAATCATTTTTCCAGTGTATCATGTCATTGATTTTGAAAATTTCGCACACACATACATTATACATATATCAAGGTATCCGCAGGGTCTTAAAAAGTCTCAAATTTCAAAATCTAAATTTTAGACCTTAAAAAGTCTTAAATTAGCTGAAATATTGTGTTGTAGGTCTTAAATCATTTTGAACAGGTCTTCATTTTCCTATGTCCATGTAAAGGTGCCCAATTGGGCCAACTCTTATTCAATCAGTAACATTCCTCTCAATAAAAGTTTATCTATTTACTCTTATTAACTTAAATAACGATTACCTTTATTGCATTTTTTGTACAACATGGCGGCATGGTGACTCAGTGGTTAGAATTGTTGCCTCACAGCAAGAAGCTCGCTGGTTTGAGTCTCGGCTGGGCCAGGAGGCATTTCTGTGTGGAGTTTGCATGTTCTCCTCGTGTTCACGTAGTTTTCCTCTGGGTGCTCCGGTTTCCACCACAGTACAAAGACATGCGGTACAGGTAAATTGAATAAACTCAATTGGCCACAGTGTATGAGTGTGTGTGTGATAATGTGAGAGTGTATGGGTGTTTCTCAGTAATAGATTGCAGCTGGAAGGCATCTACTGCGTAAAACATATGCCGGAATAGTAGGCAGTTAATTCCGGTGTGATGACCCCTGATAAATAAGGGACTAAACCAGGAATAAATCATTGATAAATAACCAGAATGATAAATAAGGAAAATGAATGAATGAATGTTTATACAACAAAGGCTGTCCAATTTTTTACATTTGATTATTGAATTACTCTATACCTGAATACAGTTGCGAAAACTGTTTATTTAATTTATAAATTTTTTTTCTTATTGAATTCATCTATGCTTGATCTATGCTAATCTAAAATTATAAATTTCAAATAGACATTTAAGTCATCTAAAGAAATTGTATTAATACAAATACAATACAGTACAAACATATGGCAATTTTGAAATATCAAGGAGCCCTAAATGGCATTATAAATTTGAAAGAAAATTGAACAACAGATCATATCAATGTTTTAAAGTAGAATGCCCTTAATAAGTATAGCATATAGTTGATGGTACAAAATAAATTTTTTTTAACTGACTATGTGTCTTGTGTCAAATGTAGCCTTCCTTAGGTCTGTTCTTTACAGAAGCTTTAAACAGACACGCATGCTGCGGTTGCAAGGATATGAGACAACGACAAGCCACATATAGGCTACAGTACGTGTCATATATTGTTTCTAAGCTGTTTATTGATTTTTTCAGTAATCAAGCAGTTATAAGACATGAGATATTAATTTCATGCTATAGCTTCCAATAGCCGCTTTGTCACCAAATCAAAGAACATCACACAGCATTTTATTATATTCACTGTAAAAATTGCAGGGCTCCACAAATTTCAGTCATGTTGTCCCAACACAAATTGATTAAGTTAACTTAACACATTTAGGTAGATTAACATAAAACAGTTATGTTGTCCCTAAAAAATCTCAATAATTCTGTTGTTTACGCTCATTTTAAATAAGTGGTTTAAACAAGCAGCAAAAATACCTTTTCGAGTGTTTCTGTGCTAATATATAAAAGTCTTAGTTAATGGTTTGTCAATAGCAATACATTTGAAGCTTAAAATAAAGCATGACAAAATGATCATAATCTGGCTGAATTTGAAATATAAGACTTAAAAAATGACAAAACACAAACCTTCTTGTGATTAATAGGCACAGAAGGTGACGTTCATTTTTTATTTTTTCAAGATTGACCTTGGTATTTAAGATTCAAACTCAATTTGTTCAAATGATATACTGTACTGACCCTGCAGTTTTAAATTAAAGAGCCCCTATATGGGTTTTTGAAAATGACCTTCCATGCTGTGTGTAACACAGCTCTAAGTGAAGTTAAATATCCAGCTAAGGGTTAAATCTGAAAGTGCACCGTGTTTAAAACTATTGATTCATCTATAAAGGAGTGGTTCGAATGAATTGCCGCGGTCGTCTTTAGCCGTGCCGGCGTGACGTCGATACGGAGCTGAAGCCCCGCCTATTTGCTACACGTGCAGATCCAGGAAAATTGAAACCCCAGGCCCCACCCACAAACACTATAGGAGATCCCGGTTGAATCATGTTGCGAAGACGCTGTGCTCTGAAGTGTGAGGGAAAGTGAGTGTTTTTTTGCAAAAATACCTCAGCATTATCGACCCAGCCTTGTGCTATGTTCCCGTCATTTTTCTGACTTACAATGGGGGATTCGCCGACCGTTTGGTAAAGGAAGGATCAGAAAAGACTATTGATGTATGTGACTTTGTCAGAGCATGACAGGAACTTTACAGTACACAGTTCATGGCCAGTTTCTTCCTCCATTTCACAAGTGTAAGTGCGAATAAAATGGTTGCCTCCTTGTTTTCTCTAGCTTGCAAAATATGTATTAATTAAGTGTTTTGTTACTAGTAACCGCTTGTACTGTATCTGGTTAACTCTTTATATTCTCATATCGTGTCTAAAACCAAGTTAAAAACGCGACGTGTGCCGCTTTGTTTACGGATTTGCTGGATTCCACACAAATTATTCATGTTGTCCCAACACAAATCGATTAAGTTGACTTAATTGTTTTTACATATTTAAGTGGTTGAACATGTGACTATTAAGTTATTAAAAAAAATGAATTGTGTTGTTTCAACTCATTTTAAATAAGTAGTTTGAACAAGCAGCAAACGTAATTGTTTGAGTGCCGTTTTAAGAACATGTAAGACACATTCACATGATGTCAGTTTCACATCTTCGTAGTTTACATCATAACAGTAATGACATAGCTTTGAAAAAGATGCTTTTTGAAACCTTTTTTCAAGTATTTTGTTTTTCAGGCCCACAGAACACTGTTGTCATGTATTTCAACAGCTACAACACATAAAAAAGATGTTAGTTTATTTCTTGTGCAACGCCTAAATGAAATCGAGTGTGTGAAGCGATTAAACTGTGATGTATAAAAAAGTCTCTTTGCTTTTTAGGGGTATGGCATCAGCTTCCTCATTACCAACTTCCACACAGAACAGATGTATAAACACAAGCTGGTGGACTTTGTTATCCATTTCATGGAGGAGATTAATAAGGAGATCAGTAAGATGAAGCTGTCGATCAACGCTCGTGGCCGAATTGTTGCAGAGGAATTCCTCAAGAATGTGAGTGTAACATGTTGCGTGAGGTGTAAAAAAGACATGTGTTAGGTATTTATTAAAACATAAAATACTTTTAGGTCAGACCCATAATATTGATATGTAAAATAGTGGTTTATATATCTGTTTCACCTGGACTCTTAATTATTGATGATACAAGCGTGCGCGCTTCATAGCCGTTCTACATGCGGATAAAAATGCTTTCTCTACCTCTGTGTTCATCTCTACAGTTGTTTTGGAGGAAATAATACAGTATTTGAGATATTCCGCCGTCATTCTTGCCTTTAGGACCCAGCAGAGACATCAAACCGGAGTCGCATCCAGTCTTGGTGAAGGTATGTTATGTTGTCTTAAAAAACACTGTCCTTTCTCTAAGAAACTATATTGTAACAACTAAAGGCTAATATAGACACATATATGTGCTCCATTTTGTTCAGGAAGTTGCTGGTTTTTCCAAGAAGTACGGAATTTTATTATTATTAGTTATTAATTGCCGCTAGAGGGCGCTGAATGGCTCGCAACATTTCTTTCTGTGTAGTCATGAAGAAGCTAACGTTTTCCTGAACAAGAGCAGAGCAGAAGCTTGCTATATCATCTTTAATCAGAAGAGGATTCATTATCCATTTAAAGGTACTTGATTATTAACTATTGGAAGTTAAATGTATTATTACTGTTTGTGTGTACTATATTGAAGGCCCAGAAAATTGCATTTCCCTACATCTTATACTAACCTACAGGGATGAAACCACACCCTGATAATGTTAGATGCTAATATAAATGTTAATCAGTTATACTCACATGTCATACAGCAAATAAAAAATTATATATAAGTATTTCAACATCTGTTAGCTTTGTATAATAATAGTAGTAATATATGCTAATAAACAATAATACAAAGCCTTTAAACACAAATTGTCCTTGCCCAGATTTCAATCAAGGTGAAATTTTAGTGATGCTGTGACCACTCAACTCATAAATGTTGTCGGTCAGCTCATATTAATTTGTGGTTTGTTTTATTTTTTGTTTGTTTGTTCATTGTAGGTTGCTCTGGACAGAGCAAGCTTTAATCCTCCTTGATAATCTTGTTGAGAAAGGTGAGAAAACAACAGCTCTCTATTTTGTAATATGTTTCATGATGTAAAAATGCAGTATCATATACTGTAAAGGTGTCTTTACATCACCATATGTCTTAAAATCAAATTATAGATTTGTAATCTTCTGTAAATGCATTTATACATCTCTGAACAGCACCGGTAGTGTGTAAAGACACAAATGTCTCTTTCAAAAGTGTTTCTGTGCCTTATTTGAGTGTGAATTTGGTATTAGACTCTGTATCAGGCATGAGGCCACAGGTAAGTACAGATGACTGATATAGAGCACAGTTCAGAAATTTCAGAACTCCACTCCTGGAAAATTTGACCAAATAAATTGAGATATTACAGACATTAACCTATTATATTAATTATTGCGTTATGACAATTTACTGACAGATTCAGTTATTTCAGTAGAAATCTGTGATCAGGAGTTTGACTCTTTTGCAAGTTTCTGAGCATAAGAATTAAGCACACTGATGAACATCAGTGCACAATGACCATGTAAAATGGACCTTATTTGCCCATCAAATTTGATGCACCTTAAGAACTCGCATTAAAGAATAGTCCTGCAGCTAAAAGTGTGCATTTTCATAGTTTTTTTCTATTTATCTGTTTAAGGGACCCCTGGAGATGAGCACTTGCAACCTTCCATTTATCTTTTCTCCATTGCTAAACTGGGTAAGTACATGATTTTTGTTATTTGGTCCTGCATACATGTGCAAATTTAAAATTTCTGTTTAAGGTGTCCTTTAAGTTATCATTTGTGGTCAGCAGAAAAAAAAATTCAACAACTTGAGGGTGAGTAAATGATGAATAAACCCAAAAATCGGTGAAACACCCATACACTCATTCAGCAGCAGAGGCGAATCCATCATGTCCTGGAGCTGGGTCAGTTGGCATTGCTGTGTGAAGTTTGCATGTCCCTCACAGTCCAAACGCATGCAGTATAGGTCAATTTAATAAACTAAATTGGCCGTAGTGTGGGGTGTTTCACTGATTTTTGGGTGTATTTATCATTTACTCACCCTCAAGTTGTTGATTTTTTATTTATTTTTATTTATTTCTGCTGACCACAAATGATAACTTTAAAGGACAAAGCAAATCAAAAACTTAATAGTCCCTACTGATCTTCTTCAACAGAAGAAAAAATGCTATGGAATTTGACTGTGGACCAAGAATGGTTTAGTTACCTATATTGTTTAAAATATCATGTTTTGTGTTCATCTGAGGAGAGATTTAGAACAAGGGGAGGGTGAATTAATGAGACAGGATTTCCATTTTGTGTAAAATATCCCTTTAATAAATCCAGTGTACTGTTTGTATGGCATGGATTTAAGTGCTGTTTTGTTTATTTATTTTTAGATTGCTCAGGACAGGTATTTTATACCCACACACCAAAGAAACTTTTTAAGATTTGGGGAGATGCATTACTGCCGATTCTCTCGTATTGCAAAAAAGAGAAGAGAGCCTTGGATCTACCAGTTGAAGCAAACCTTTCATCTGGTGAGACAATCCTGCATAACAGCTCTGTTTTAATCCCAGTTTGTAGCATTTCACCTTTGATATGAGGGGCTTGTTTTGAGTTTAATTATTGTTTTTTTTTCTGTTTGATATAAAGACAGCCTTGGAGATCCCGCTTTGGAGATGGTGCTTTAACAACTCAGCCAGCTATCATTTCTTCACTGCCATAGAGATTGTGCAGCAAGATGGTTCGGCCCTCATACCAGGAGGCAAAACAAGATTTTTTTTTTTTTTTTTACCTCTAGGTGCATATTTATGACAATAAATGTTGGACATTATTTAATTTATGTGTATACTTGTATTTCGTTCAGTACTTAGATGAGGAGGAGCAACAGAGACAGAACCCTCTTGTCCTGCTGCTTGGGGATGAACTAAACTGCTCTCAGGCATTTGTTGTTGTGGAAGGAGTGGCACTAAATTCATGGATTTAAATAAAGCTTTGCCAATGTATTAAAAGCTGTGTATTTTTTATTTACATATAAGATGACGACTACTACTAATAATAAAAATAGTTTATTATTATATAGTGGTTAAGCCACTTTTTGGCAAAATAACCCAACAAATTAGTTGGGTGTTAACCGTATCAACCCAATGGATTGGGTTAAAAATAACGCAACAGAAGGTTGGTGCCAAATTGGCCCATCTATGGGTTACCTGTTGGGTTATTATTAATTTTGACATTTCATTTTCAGAAACATTTATTCATTCAATTATTCATTCAATTTCAGCTTAGTCCCTTTTGAAAGCATTTAATGTGTTATTTTTATAAGATCTCTTTTGATGCAGACATAAAACTGGGATGCTTTGTCATTGACCCATGTACTATATATATATATAATATATATATATATATATATATATATATATATATATATATATATATATACTGTGTACAGGGTGGTCCACTACGATCTCATATTTTAAACTTTAATTGCTGTGTAATGTAAATGTGTGAACATAAACAACATCTCTGAATGTAATATGTTCAAAGTTCAATGCAAAGGGAGACATTGGCTTTTCCAGAGTTAGCTTAGCAAAACCTACAGCAAAAAAAATTTGGGGACAAAAAATACATCCGCCCATTCACCATACGCATACACCCCGCACAGCGAAGGGGCGTGGCCAGAGACGCTGTAATGTTATAGCAGAGAAAGCTTAAATGTCGTCCAAACGCTGCTATTTCCACAGAGCTTCTTCTGTTTCTGTATTTGGGCTTTCAAAGGACACGACTCAAAGAGAGAAGTGCTTACACTCGATAGAAATGGTTCTATATAGAACCAAAAACAGTTCTATCAAGCGCTTCATATATGTAACCCCAAAAAGTATCTTCATAGAACCGTTTTAAGGGTTTGTTAAATAGAACCCCAAATGGTTCTTTGAATTTAAGTTAGATGGTTCTATTTAGAACCATTTAGGGGTTCTTTCATTTATTATTGAAATAAATGTTATTTATTATTGAATAAAAATAAAACCAATACAGAAAATTCTAATTGTTTAAATTTATTCAATTCATTACACAACATATTTTAATATAATATTTAAAATTGCACCTCTGCATACTTACATTAGATCTACCTCTAAACATTTTACATTTTATTATCTAATTAGTAAACATAATTAACAGCTTAATGGCATTCAACAATCTAATTCTAATGATTTCACTTTTATTAAACTTTTAATAAACTTTTATTAGTTTGTTTACTGATTGAACAAATATAGTACTTAACTTACATCACTAAAATGAAGAAAAATAGATCACAATGCAGATAGAAACAATACACAAACAACTAAAACATCTATTAAATAACACTACAATTTTAACAAGTTGACAGTAGATGTGAGTATTGGTCACTGGCCATTTTTATACATAATTTTTAATGAAAGTCATTAAAGAAAGTGCTTAATGGCACAGAACACATTGCAAAATGATTAGACAAAACACTGCAAACAGCCATTCCACAACCTGTATGTCTGTCGGCCTCTCTTATAATGTAAATAGTTTTGTCCATTGGTGGCACAGTAGCTCACTGGTTAGAACTGGCACCTCACAGCAGAAGGTCACTGGTTGAGTCCCGACTGTGCCAGTTGGCATTTCTGTGTGGAGTCTGCAAATTCTTAGAGTGTTCATATGGGTTTCCTCTGGGTGCTCCGCTTGCCCCCACAGTCCAAAGGCATGCGTACGGTGTAGGTGAATATGCCATAGTGAGTGAATGTGTGTCAGAGAGAGAATACGGGTGTTTCCCAGTGCTGGGTTGTGGATGGAAAGGGCAGAGTAATTGCTGATTCATTCCACTGTGGTGCCTCTGATAAATGAGGGAGCCGAAGCATAGTGAGTAAGTTTTGTCCATTGTAATGCTGACACTTCAAGCTTTGACGGAATCTGGAGAGCTGTTGAATCCTGGTTGGTGGACCTTTGGATATCTGTAAAACAATATTTCAATGTTGAGTACTTTTAACCAATTACCATAAATCATCAAACAGAATTATTAATAAAATTAAAGTGTGTGTATGTTTGGGGGGATATAGGATGTAACAGTTACCTTCTGTGGTTTCCTCTGCTGGTCAAATGAGATTCCTGCTTTCCTTCCCTTCGTTTGTGCCATTTCTTTTTAAAGATGTTTCTGTGTTCTTCACTTAGTCTTTCTATGCCGCATCCTAAATGCAAAACATTTGTTTACTTCATGTGTAAGTTTCCAATTACACATTTTGAGTAATCACGTCATCATGAACTCAAGGTTTCAACTGTAAGACGTATGCGCAATAAGAAAAATGATGTGCACAAAGTTGATTAGAAATACAGTGTAGACAGCTGTATTACATTTTCTATTCAATGTGCAATTCATTTGTTACAAAATTTCATGAAATTGACATTTCTGAGTGAACTCAATTCAGTATGAACATTAAAAAAACAATACAATTAGAATAAGAACAAAACAAAATAATTAAAATAACATACATCATATTTGGCAGATACTTTTATCCAAAGGAGATAGACTTAGATTGTGCTTAATCTATACGTTTATTAATATGGGAGCCCTGAAACTCCTTTGGCATTGCTAATGCGTTGAATTACCAAATGAGCTTTAATGTAACATACACTGATTTATTGTATCTATTTGGCACACAATGTAACAGTGTTTATTCCCAAGCTGTGGCACTCCAAGAAGAAGAAACTTCTCCATTAGTTCTGCAAACCCCTCCATAATCTGTACTCTCGAAAAGAGTGTGTTCATTTGCTTCTTGACTTATGAGTAACTGGTGTCAATCTGAGGTAGGAAGACAGCATTGTAGAGTGTGTAAATATGAATTTAAATCACAGAATTTATCGACCTTGACATAAAATGTATTGAATCGAACTTGCCTTGTGTTAAGTCCCTCATAGTCCAGTTCACTTCCTTTTTCTCCATCATTTTGCTTCGTTTGCATGATGATTGATGAGCTCACCACTGAAATCCTTTCATTTTAAATTTATTTGAAGACATTGCAACAAGGTTTTCTGTAGGCAAATTTACACTTTTTTCTTTTTTTCTCTGCAGGACTTTTTTAATAAGCAATGACCTTAATATTCTCACTGTATCAAAACAAGCAATAAGTAATAAAATATTTTTGTGAAAATATATTATTGGGGTGGTGCCCCCGTGTCAAAAAGCTTGGCTCCCTAAATTTGGACACGTATTTTTGTGTCAAAACGCCATGAAGAAGCGAGATCAACTTCGGTGACAGACTGCGGAGATATGACTGAGGTGAGGCCTCTCTCCTGCACGTTCTTGGTTTCGCGCACTGGCTCTTTCTATTATTTTTTTCTAAATATTTGTGTACTGTACAAATACGAATAAAAATATGGGCAAAATCTCACCTGTAGTAGGTCAGTGAGGCCTCTGTAAATGTACTACACCCTTTAAATTTTTTTAAATTACAGTAGGATTAAGTACTGTAAATATTTTTCTTCAATATTCATGTACTGTAAAATTATGAATAAAATATGGTTAAAATCTCACCTGTAATAAGTTAGTCTGGCCTATGGAATGTACTACACTCTTTAAAATCCTAAAATTACAATAGGGGATTTACTGTGACTAGTTTTCTTAAATATTTATGTACTGTACAAATATAAATGAAACTATGGGTAAAATCTTACCTGTAGTAAGTTTGTCTGGCCTCAGGGAATATACACCCTTAAAATCCTACAATTACAGTAGGGGGAATTACTGTAAATATTTTTCTAAATTATTTCTGTACTGTAAAAATATGAATGAAAATATGGATAAAATTTCACCAGTAGTAAGTCAGTGAGGCCTCAGTGAATGTACTACACCTTTTAAAATCATAAAATTACAGTAGGGTAATTACTGTAATTATTTTTTAAAAATATCTGTGTACTGTACAAATACGAAAGAAAATATGGGTAAAATCTCATCTGTAGTATTTTAGTGAGGCCTATATGAATGTACACCCTCTAAAGATAAATTTACAGTAGGGCTAATACAGAAATATTTTAAAAATATTTTATACTGTACAAATAAATGAAACTATGGGTAAAATCTCACCTTAGTAGATCAGTCTGGCCTCTGTTAATGTACTACACCCTTAAAATACATAAACGTACAGTAGGGTGAATTACTGTAAAAATTTTTTAAAAAATATTTGTGTACTAAACAAATATGCATGAAAATATGGGTAAAATCTCACTGTAGTAAGTTTGTCTGGCCTCAGTGAATATACTACACCCTATAAATACATAAAATTACTGTAGGGTAAATTACTGTAAATGTTTTTCAAAAAATATTTGTGTACTGTACAAATACGAAATAAAATATGGGTAAAATTTCACCTTTAGTAAGTCAGTCTGGCCTCTGTGAATGTACTACACCCTTTAAAATCCTAAAATTACAGTAGGGTGAATTACTGTATATATTTCTCTTCAATATTTATGTACTGTAAAAATATGAAGGAAAATATGGATAAATCTCACCTGTAGTAAGTCAGTCTGGCCTATACGAATGTACTACACCCTTTAAATCACAATATTACTGTAGGGTGAAATACTGAAAATTAAAAAATATATATTTGTGTAGTGTAAAATATACGAATGAAAATATGGGTAAAATCTCATCTGTAGTAAGTCAGTGAGGCCTCAGTGAATTTACTACACCTTTTAAAATCATAAAATTACAGTAGGGTAAATTACTGTAAATATTTTTCAAAAATATGTGTACTGTACAAATACGAAAGAAAATATGGGTAAAATCTCATCTGTAGTAT
This sequence comes from Danio aesculapii, assembly GCF_903798145.1. Taxonomy (NCBI): domain Eukaryota; kingdom Metazoa; phylum Chordata; class Actinopteri; order Cypriniformes; family Danionidae; genus Danio; species Danio aesculapii. The sequence goes on from NC_079445.1 coordinate 20,103,358, forward strand.
TTTAGTGAGGCCTATACGAATGTACTACACCCTATAAGATTATAAAATTACAGTAGGTTAAATACTGTAAATATTTTTCAAAAATATTTGTGTACTGTACAAATACGAATGAAACTATGGGTAAAATCTCATCTGTAGTAGATCAGTTGGCCTCTGTGAATGTACTACAACCTTTACATACATAAACCTACAGTAGGTTAAATACTGTAAATATTTTTCAAAAATATTTGTGTACTAAACAAATATGAATGAAAATATGGGTAAAATCTCACCTGTAGTACTGTAAGTCAGTCTGGCCTATGTAAATGTACTACACCCTTTAACCCTGTAAGACCTGATATATCAAAAAATAGTCAGAAAATTCAAATTTTCTGGATCTGGGATGTTTATTAAACCATTAAGCAAAAAAAAATAAATAAACGCCATATACATTATTTTCATGATATTTATTTTGTATCACATTTGATACATCAGGCGTTTGTGCAACTTTTTGCTCTCAACAATGATAATTTAAATTACAAAAAAAAAATAATTTAGCCCTTAACTTTTTGACAAAAGAGAACATTTCAGGCAGTTTATCTCTTTATTTTTTGTTACATTACACTTTTTACAGTGTTTATTATTTCACTTTGTGGTTGGCGTACTAGTAGTTTCAGTTCTTGTTCAGGCAAAGATGCACTTTACATTTACACAATACACAGACGTGAGAAGTCATTGCTGGTGCAGTGTTTTTATCTCTGTCAGGTTTCTCCATGTTGGAAAATTATCAGGATCATGCCTTCTAACATTAAAAAGCACACCGCAGCTTGACCATTTACTTACTCAATTTCTTTGGCATCTGTAATTATATACTTTCCATCTTTGATTATATTGTGCAGGTTTATTTGTTCTCCAGTGTCCTGTAGCATTTTATCAGTGGCTAACTATTTTAATACTGTACATACAGAGTCCAGAGTCCATAATAATAGATGACAATTAAAGTGCCAAAGAGCAGTTAGGGGAAGATGATGAGGAGGGATTGAGTCCTCAGGCCATGCATGATGATGGTCATTCAGACAGCTGGGATAAGGAAGATTATCAAGAAAAAAGTTTACTCCAGACAAGAAGACGAGGTCCCAACAATACGAACACAGGACACAGTCTGAAAGCAGTCGGTATGAGTCCTCAGCAGATGCAATGATCTCAACAACTGTACCATGATATTTTTTTCCATCTGTATTCTTTCCTTTTTGCATTGCCAGTTGCTGACTGCTTTCTGACTGTTTGTGTAGTAGGGACCTTTACTTCTGTGCTTGTCTAGACAACACTTTCTTCTTGATAATCTTCCTCATCACTGCTGTCTGAATGACCATCATCATGCATCGTCCATTCCTCCTCCTCATCTTCATTTTAATTTAATTAATCTCATCTTCACTTTAATTTTATAGACTATTATGCTGATGAAATTTTCAAGAAACTTAAATTTTTCTATCATCTTCCTCTATTCTTTTGACATCTAAAATACACATAAATAGATCAATAAAGTTTATCAATTATGAATTATTGTAAAAATACCCACAATGTATTTTAAAATGGTATTTCAGTCACTAATTAAAATAATTTAATCATCCAAAAAAAGTGTGTTTGCATTGTAGTAGGCATTTTATTGATTACATTACAAAAATGTGACATGATTTTTCGGAAATAAAGCACCTTTTATACCTGTTGTATCAAATTTGATACATGATTTTTAACACAATTTATTTGCAACAAAACAATTTTTTTTTAAGTAATTATGCTTTGTTTCAATCATGAAAAGCTTTATTTAATAAAATTAGTAACAATATAAATTTTATTCTTACTATAACAACTTGAAAGTAGCAAATAGTTTTAGGCAAAAAGCATCCGAATAATTAAATGAAAGTAGCCATTTTGAAAAGGTAAAAAAAAAAAAAAAACTTTCCACGGCCTGCAGTGTCATGAAAAACAAGGGGAGAATACAAGGTTATATATACATATACAACAGGTTTTTAAACAAACTATTGATCAGGTTGATATTATATAGGTCTTACAAACTCGTGTATCAAATATGATACGTGTGGCTTTATAGGGTTTAAATCATAAAATTACAATTGGGTGATTTACTGTAAATATTTTTCAAAAATATTTGTTTACTGTACAAATACGAATGAAACTATGGGTAAAATATCACCTGTAGTAGATCAGTCTGGCCTCTGTGAATGTACTATCCCTTTAAATACATAAACTTACAGAAGGGTGAATTACTGTAAAAAAAATATTAAAGATATTTGTGTACTGAACAAATATGTATAAAAATATGGGTAAAATCTCACCTGTAGTAAGTCAGTGAGGCCTCTTTGAATGTACTACACCCTTTAAAATCATGAAATTACAGTCGGATGAATTACTGTAAATGTTTTTCTTCAATATTCAATTCAATTCAATTCACCTCTATTTGTATAGCCCTTTTACAATGTAGATTGTGTCAAAGCAGCTTCACATAAAAGATCATAGTAAATAGGAACAGTGTAGTTCAGTTTTCAGTGTTTAAGTTTAGTTCAGTTTAGCTCAGTTCAGTGTGGTTTAAGAATCACTACTGAGAGTCAAAACACTGAAGAGCAAATCCAACGATGCGCAGCTTTACAGATCCCAAACCATGCAAGCCTGTGGCGACAGCGGAGAGGGGAAAAAAAACTTCACTAATTGGCGAAGTGAAGAAAAAAAGCCTTGAGAGAAACCAAACTCAGATGGGCACGACCATTTTAGTTTCTCTCTGGCCAAACGTCTTGTGCAGAGCTGCAGTCTCAGCGGCGGAGGCTGGAAGCTGACCTCAGCAAAGACTCGTCTGTCCCTGGAGCGTCACAGGAATCATGTCTCATGTTCTCCACTCCTCCATGACCACCACAGTAGCTTCTCAGGATACAGCCTGGTCCAGGATATGGAAACCTTGGGATCATCTCGTCGTTGGTCTTGGATCGAATCAGTGACTCTGCATAGTCTGAGGGCCTCGGGAAGAGTATCCCCAGGTGGAAATGGAGATAAATAAAATAATTAGCGTAGCTGCGATCATAGTGTATAAACAAGATGCAGAAACCTGTGTGGAAACCCGCTAAGTGGTGCACTGAGTGTATGCTTTACTAAAAGATAGGTCTTTAATCTAGTTTTGAATTGGGAGTGTGTGTCTGAGCCTCGGACGTTATCAGGAAGGCTATTCCAGAGTTAGGAGCTATAAATGAGAAGGCTCGACTCCTTTACTTGACTTAGCTAATCTAGGTACTACCAGAAGCCCTGAGTTTTGAGATCCTAAAGAGCGAGTTGGATTGTAGCGAGACAGAAGGTTGGTTAGATAAGCAGGAGCTAGATTATTAAAGAGCCCATATTATGGGTTTTTGAAAATGCCCTTCCATGTAGTGTGTAACACAGCTCTAAGTGAAGTGAAATATCCAGCTAAGGCTTAAATCTGTAAGTGTACAGTGTTTAAAACTATTGATTCATCTATAAAAGAGTCGACTCATAGTGCTTCAAACGAGTCGTCTTGATAACGAGTCATTAGGGGTTTCGCGATGACGCAGCCACGAAACACAAGCCTCGCCAGTAGTTACGCGCGCAAACCAGGGAGATTTGAAACCTGCGGCCCCGCCCACTAACACAGAAAAAACACTAGACACACACACACACAGACGCCGCCGGTCGAATGAAGTCACGCTGTGCTCAGATGGATAATATTGACAGTCTCTACCCAAAGATGAGTTGTGAACTGTGAAGAGTCAGTGGTTGAGGTTTATTCACTAGTGTAAGTAAGTGCGATTAAAATTGTTGCCTCTTTTAACTTGCAAATTATGTATTTATTGTGTTTTGTTACTTGTTAACCTGGTACAGTACACGCGGTTACTCTTTATATTCTCTTATCACATGTAAGCCACGTTAAAAACGCGACGCGTGCCGCTTTGTTTACGGATTTAACGTTAAAGGCTTTTGTGAGCTCGCGTTCCACTGCCGTTTGTCGTTGCTATGGCGATCGTAAGCTAGGAGACAGGAGACTCGTGTCACTTTCCCTAGTTCTTCTGAGGAGCGTGTGTGTGTGTGGTGTGTGAGAGAGAGAGAGAGAGAGAGGAGAGAGAGAGAGACTCGCGTCGCTTTCCCTAGTTTTTCTGAGGAGCGTGTGTGTGTGTGTGTGTGTGTGTGTGTGAGAGAGAGAGAGAGAGAGAGAGAGAGAGAGAGAGAGAGACTCGCGTCGCTTTCCCTAGTTCTTCTGAGGAGCGTGTGTGTGTGTGGAGAGAGAGAGAGGGAGAGGGAGAGGGAGGGAGAGGCTAGGAGACTCACGTCGATCTCCCCAGTTCTTCTGAGGAGGGTTGTGTGTGTGTGTGTGAAAAAAGCCTTACACTATGAAGCGCGTGTGCACGGTGACTACTTTTATATTGTTGATTAGCTGCTGTGCATTTCACTCGGTCTCGCGCTGAAGGCTGTCAGTGTCGACCAATCGCAGCAGGCTGTCATCGGTCCAATCAGCGCAGCCCATATTATACATGAAATAGGGTCATATGTAGGTTGTAAGGGTCTCCAACAACAGTCTAATTTGCATGCAAGGTCAAAAAACACTTTGATGGTCTTATACCTGCATTTATTTTTACCTAATTATACCAGCGACTCCCATATGAATCGTTCAGCGATTCATTGTTCCCAACCCCCTCCTCAGCGCGAAGCTAATCTGCGCTGATTGGACCGATGACAGCCTGCTGCGATTGGTCGACAGTGACGGCTTCAGCACGAGACAGAGTGAAATGCCCAGCTGGTAATCAACTATATAAAAGTAGTCACAGTGCACACACGCTTCATAGTGTAAGGCTTTTTTCAAACACACACACAGACAACACACACACACACACACACACACACACACACACACACACACACACACACACACACACACACACACACACACACACACAACCTCCTCAGAAGAACTGGGGAGATACGCGAGTTCCTAGCCACTTACCTGCTCTTTCTCTCTCTCTCTCTCTCTCTCTTCTTCTCTCTCTCTCTCTCTCCTCTCACACTCACACACACACACAACGCTCCTCAGAAGAACTAGGGAGAGCGCGCAGTCTCCTGTCTCTAGGCGTCACACACTCGACCTGCTCTTTTTCTCTCTCTCACACACACACAAACACACACACACACACATCACGTTCCTCCTCAGAACTAGGGAGATCGACACGAGTCTCCTGTCTCCTAGCTTACGATGGCCATAGCAACGACAAACGGCAGTGGAACGCGAGCTCACAAAAGCATTTAACGTTAAATCCGTAAACAAAGCGGCACGCGTCGCGTTTTTAACGTGGCTTACATGCGATAAGAGAATATAAAGAGTAACCGCGTGTACTGTACCAGGTTAACAAGTAACAAACACAATAAATACATAATTTGCAAGCTAGAGTAAACGAGGCAACAATTTTAATCGCACTTACTTACACTAGTGAATAAACCTCAACCACTGACTCTTCACAGTTTCATCTTTGGGTAGAGACTGTCAATATTATCCATCTGAGCACAGCGTGACTTCATTCGACCGGCGGCGTCTGTGTGTGTGTGTCTAGTGTTTTTTCTGTGTTAGTGGGCGGGGCCGCAGGTTTCAAATCTCCCTGGTTTGCGCGCGTAACTACTGGCGAGGCTTGTGTTTCGTAGCTGCGTCATCGCGAAACACCTAATGACTCGTTATCAAGACGACTCGTTTGAAGCACTATGAGTCGACTCTTTTATAGATGAATCAATAGTTTTAAACACTGTACACTTACAGATTTAAGCCTTAGCTGGATATTTCACTTCACTTAGAGCTGTGTTACACACTACATGGAAGGGCATTTTCAAAAACCCATAATATGGGCTCTTTAAACATTTCCCGGTAGTCACGTGTATAATCATATAAACAAGACCAGACGTGCACAAAGCAACAGGGAATAAAAGATGGGTTCAGTTCGTTAGGATCATCAATCATCATCAAATGTGATCAAGAGTGAGTTTTACAAGTTTAAAATATTTTAAAACAGTGCACGTGTGTAATGAATTATAGCGATTTAGCTTAGCTTTACTTCATCAGCACAGCCGCGTGTCAGAACAATTATAAAGGAAGACGCTTCAGTCCCGGTTTGTGGACGTTAAATCAGGTTCATTTTGTACATTAACATAACAGATATACATACAGCAGTGGAGATTAACCTGTATCCTGTCTCATTTGTGTGCAAAAAGAGTGCAAAGCTAAACGGGCGCTCTGTCTGTCTGTGTGTGTGTCTGTGTGTGTGTCTACTGCGGTGTGTGTGTGTGCGCGCGTGAACTTTGTGTGACCCTGCCATGCAACTGCACAAGAAATACTAATTGGTAAAGTTCTTACTGTAGTATTTCTCACAAACGCTACGTGAGATCTGCTTCCTTTAAGTCTGTCTGTTGTCTGACACTGCCGAGGGAGGAGATTAAAGCACGCAGAAAGGCACGTAAAAACGGTGGGCGGGGAGGACTAGCCTCAAAGAAGCAGTACACCAAAACCGCCACCCAGTGAAAAATGTATAAATAGGAATTTAATAAAGGTATATAAAAAATCTGATGGGTGTTTGAGCTGAAACTTTACAGACACATTCTGGAGACAAAAGACTTTGGAGACACAAAAGGCAGCCAGTGTAAAATTGGGGTGATGTGATCAAATTTTCTAGACCTGGTAAGAACTCTGGCAGCTGCATTTTGTACTAGCTGAAGTTAATTAATAGAGGATGCTGGGCAGCCAGCAAACAGTGCATTACAGTAGTCCAGCCTAGAAGTCATAAAAGTATGGACTAGCTTTTCTGCATCTGAGATGGATAGCATACTTTGTAACTTAGCAATATTTCTCAGATGAAAGAAAGCAGTTTTTGTGACATGGGAAATATGATTTTTAAAAGTTAAATTGCTGTCTAATATGACACCCAGATCTTTTATTGTAGAGCTAACGCTAACTTTGTATCCCACTAATTGTAAGTCGAGTTGTGGGATCTACTGTGTACAGGATTTAGGCCCAATAAGTAATAATTCTGTTTTGTCTGAGTTTAATAAAAGATAATTGTTGGTCATCCAGTCTTTAACATCTAATGTTTCACGCCGACAACCGGCTACCACAGCCCCTGGGTGCATCCGCGTAAGGTGCTTGCAGGGTCCCGGGGAAGAACGTCTCCTTCCTCGGTGTTCGAGATCCCCACGGAGAACCGCTTCGCCCCGCTCCGCGAGACGGGCCGCAATGTGGCCATCATCGTGCCTCAATCACGGTGACTCAATCGTGCGCCACGTCCGCTCCGCTTTCTTCAAAGGTAACAAAGTACGCACTTTCTGCTTCCCTTGTGCCGAGTTAAGAATATTTCTGCACAGATACCTACTATCCTGAGCGCTGCCGAGAGCCTCAGTGCCGTCATCCTTCACGTGGGGATGAACGACACCGGGCTCTGGCAGACGGAGATCCTGAAGAAGGACTTCAGGAGCCTGATCAAGAAGGTTCGACGCACCTCGCCTGCCACACAGATCATTGTTTCTGGACCGCTTCCTACCTACCGCCGAGAAAATGAAAGATTCAGTAGACTTTTTGCTCTGAATGAATGGCTATTAACATGGTGTGAAGAACAGAAATTGATCTTTGCCAATAACTGGAATCTTTTCTGGGAGCGTCCTAGGCTTTTCCGCGCTGACGGGCTGAACCCCAGTCGAGCTGGAGCTGAAGTCCTGTCGGACAACATCTCCAGAATACTTCGCTCTATCTGACTAGTAAGTAAAAATTCACAAAATTACAATTTAGCCACACAGATTCCTATTCGTCCCACATAAATATCAGTAATGCATACCTGGCTAACCCCATAGAGACTGTGTCTGTTCCTCGTATTATTAGATCAAGAAATAAACGTACTGTGTGCTCCAGAAATAATCTATTAAGAATTAAACCAGAAAAAAAAAGTGAAAATACAAATTTCATAAAGCTCGGTCTCCTAAACATCAGGTCACTAGCACCTAAAGCACTTATCATAAATTAAATAATACAGATGACAAGTTTAATGCACTCTGTCTCACTGAACCTGGCTGAAACAAAATGACTATATTAGTTTAAATGAAGCAACTCCTCCAGGATTCCTATATAAACATGAGGCTCGTCAAACTGGTCGTAGTGGTGGAGTTGCATCAATCTTTAGTGATATTCTTAATGTTAATCAGAGAAACTTCATCAGAGAGAGACTTATGTTTAGCTCCTTTGAAGTATTAGCGCTTAATGTTATGCTTCCGGACACTATGCAAAAACCTATGATATCTCTCACTCTAATCACCATATATAGACCCCCATGTCAATTTTCTAAAAGAGTTTTCTGATTTTATCTCTGACTTACTAGTTAAAACTGATAAAATACTAATTGTAGGAGACTTTAACATCCACATAGATGACGCTAACGACACATTAGGGCTCATAACGATACACATAACGACACAACGACACAAATGGACCCGTAAACGCAAATGACCTTGATGTAGTAACCAACAGTATGGATGCCATCTTTACTAGCACTCTAAAACTGTGGCACCCATCAAACTAAAAAAGGCTAGAGAGAATAAAAACTACCACCTTGGTATAATAGTCATACCTGTGCTCTCAAAATAGCAACCCGTGCCCTGGAACGTAATGGAAAAAAAACTAATTTAGAAGTTTTTAGAATCGCATACAAAGACAGTATGTCCAGCTATAGGAGGGCTTTAAAATCTGCCAGGGCTGAGCACCTCCGCAAACTGATAGAAAATAATTCATAACAATCCTAGATTCTTATTTAACACTATCGCTAAATTAACAAATAATCGGTCATCTTTGGAACAAAATGTTCCACCGCAAATTAGTAGTGATGACTTCATGAATTTTTTTCAATGATAAAATAGAAGGCTTTAGACAGAAAATAGGAGATATTAAACTTTCTGCAACGCCTTATACTTCAGATCCAGTAAACATCCCACCGAATCAAATAACCCACAGTGCTTCAAAATCATAGAACAGGAAGAGCTAGATAAAATTATAAATAGTTCTAAACCATGTATGTTGGATCCAATTCCACAAAATTACTTGAAAGAATTGCTACCTGTTATAGGAGAACCTCTTCTTAACGTTATCAACTCTTCTTTATCTTTAGGCCATGTTCCTTACAATCCTTACAAGTTAGCTTTTATTAAGCCTATTATTAAGAAACCACAACTGGACCCCAGCAACTTAGCCTTAGGCCTATTTCAAATCTTCCGTTTATGTCTAAAATACTAGAAAAAGTTGTTTCTGCTCAATTATGCTCCTTTCTACAGACGAACAATGTTTTGAAGTGTTTCAGAGCTCATCGCAGTACAGAAACTGCATTAGTGAAAATAACCAACGATTTACTCTTAGCTGCTGACCAAGGGTGCATCTCGCTATTAGTTTTACTCGATCTTAGTGTGGCATTGACACCATTGACCACGGTATCCTCATAAATCGCTTAAAGTCTACAGGTGTCCAGGGACAGGCTCTACAAACGGTTTAAGTCAAACTTAGCTGACCGTTACCAGTTTGTGAATATTAATAGACAGCCGTCACAAGTCAGCCCAGTAAATATGGGGTGCCTCAAGGATCAGTTTTAGGCCCTTTGCTGTTTACAATATACATGCTACCCCTGGGAGACATTATTAGAAGACATGGGATCAGCTTTCACTGCTATGCAGATGATACTCAATTATATATTTCAACTAAACTGACGAGATGTCTAAACTGTCTAAGCTAACTGAGTGTATTAAAAATGTTAAAGACTGGATGGTCTTTAACAAATTTCTTTTCTTAAACTTAGAGAAAACAGAACTATTACTTATTGGGCCTAAATCCTGTACACAAGCAGATCTCAACACAACCTGCAATTAGAGGCAAAGTTAGCATTAGCTCTACTATAAAAGATCTGGGTGTCATATTAGACAGCAACCTTACTTTTGAAAATCATATATCCCATGTCACAAAAAACTGCCTTCTTTCATCTGAGAAATATCGCTAAGTTACGAAGTATGCTATCCATCTCAGATGCAGAAAAGTTAGTCCATGCTTTTATGACTTCTAGGCTGGACTACTGTATGCATGTTTGCTGGCTGCCCACATTAACAAACTTCAATTAGTACAAAATGCAGCTGCCAGAGTTCTTACCAGGTCTAGAAAATTTGATCACATCACCCCAATTTTATCCTCCTTACACTGGCTGCCTGTTAAGTTTCGTATTGAATTTAAAATATTGCTTCTTACATATAAAGCTCTAAATAATCTAGCTCCTGTTTATCTAACCAATCTTCTGTCTCGCTACAATCCAACTCGCTCTTTAAGATCTCAAAACTCAGGGCTTCTGGTAGTACCATAGAATAGCAAAGTCGAGTAAAGGAGGTCGAGCCTTCTCATTTATAGCTCCTAAACTCTGGATAGCCTTCCTGATAACGTCCGAGGCTCAGACACACTCTCCCAATTCAAAACTAGATTAAAGACCTATCTGTTCAGTAAAGCATACACTTAGTTGCACCACTTAGGGGGCTTCCACACAGGTTATACATCTTGCTGATAACAACTGTGAACATCAGCTACGCTAATTATTTTCTTTATTCTCCATTTCCACCTGGGGATACTCTTCCCGAGGCCCTCAGACTGTGCAGAGTCACTGAGTCGATCCAAGGACCAACCGACGAGATGATCCCAAGGTTTTTATATCCTGGACCAGGCCGAATCCTGAGCAGCTTCTGTGATGGTCATGGAGGAGTGGAGAACATGAGACTGATTCCTGTGACGCTCCAGAGACAGACGAGTCTTCGCTGAGGCCAGCTTCCAGCCTCCGCCACTGAGGACTACAGCTCTGCACAAACGTTTGGCCAGCGGAGAAATTAAAATGGTCGTGACCCAACTGAGCCTGGTTTCTCTCAAGGTTTTTTTTCTTCACTTTCAGCCTTTAGTGAAGTTTTTTTTCCCTCTCCGCTGTCGCCACTGCTCTTGCATGTTTCGGGATCTATAGAGCTGCGCATCGTTGGATTTGCTCTTCAGTATTTGGACTCTCAGTAGTGATTATTAAACCACACTGAACTGAGCTCAACTGAACTGAACTTAAACACTACAAACTGAACTACACTGTTCCTATTTACTGTGACCTTTTATGTGAAGCTGCTTTGACACAATCTACATGTATATGCGCTATACAAATAAAGGTGAATTGAATTGAATTGAATTGAATCCAGTAGCCAAAATATTTGACTGTCTCAAGGCCAGAGGACAATTGAGCACCACGTTTCAGATTTTTGGTGAACTTTGTTACCTGGTGGATTTTAATGAAGTGGCGTTAAAGGACATTTTAGAAAGGGACTTAGTGAACCATGAAGATCAAGCCATGCCAGGGTCTTCTCCAGCTCACAAGATGGCCGTCTCCAGTCCTCCATTTCACAAGATTGCTGCCTCCAGTCCTCCAGCTCACAAGATGGCTGTCTCAAGTCCTCCAGTTCACAAAATGGTCGCCACCAGTCCTCCAGCTCACAAGATGGCCACGACATTTCTCCAGCTCACAAGATGGCCGACTCCAGTCCTCCAGCTCACAAAGAGGCCACAACCAGCCCTCCAGCTCACGCATGGGTAAGCGCTAATCTGCTACTAGCTCTCAAGATGGCTCCCTGTTACAAGTCTGTTCCTGCTATAGTTCCAGTCCAAGATCATGTTCCTGAACTGCCATCACCTGAGCCACCAGAATGGTCACCACAACCTGAGTTGCCAACGCTGCTGCCACCACCAGAGCTGTTGCTACTAGAACTGCCATATCCTCAGTCGCTGCCAGAGCTGCCGCCAGAGCTGCCACCAGAGCTGACAGAGCTGCTGCCAGAGCTGCTGCCAGAGCCGCCGCCAGAGCTGCCAGAGTCGCCACCAGAGCTGCCAGAGCTGCCACCAGAGCTGCCAGAGTCGCTGCCAGAGCCTGCAAGAGCCGCGCCAGAGCCTGAACTTCCTGATTGGTCGGTGCCAGAACCCTCTGAATCCCTCGAATGGCGAGCGCCAAATACCTCTGAATCTCTCGAATTGCGGGGTGCCAGACACTTTTGAATCCCTTGAATGGCGGGCACTAGGATCCTCCAAATTCCTCAAATGGCAGGCATCAGACACCTCTGAAATCCTCGAATCGTTACCTGAGTTCCACAAAGGGCCAGAATTACCACCTGAGTTCTACGAATGGCTGCCAGAGCCATGCGACTTCCTAAAGCTGCCTAAACTGTTTGAACCTAAGTCCCCTGATTCACTGTGGTTATACAAATTGCCAGTGACTCCTGAAACAAGGCCTCCTGATCTACTGGGCTTATATGAACTGCCAGTGGCCCCTGAACCAAAGCCCCCTGATCCATTGGGGTTATACAAACTGCTAGTGGCCTCTGAATCAAAGCCTCCTGACCCATTGGAGTTAAAAGACCTCCCAGTGTTTCCTGAACCCAAGCCTTCTGACCCACTGGAGTTAAATGCACTGCATGTGTCTCCTGAACCCAAGCCTCCTGACCCACTGGTGTTAAATGAACTACCAGTGTCTCCTGAACCCAAACCTCCTGACCCACTGGGGTTGAAAACATGGCAAGTGCCTCCTGACCCACTGGGGTTTAATGAACTGTCAGGACTTCATGAGCTTGGGCCTCCTGACTCACTGTGGGTATATGACACGTCTATGCCTGCTGAACCAAAGCCTCCAGACATATCTCAGCCCCACTCTCCAGGCCCTCTACAGCTCCACGCTCCAGGCTCTCCGCAGCTCCACGCACCAGGCCCTCCGCAGCTCCATGCTTCAGGTTCACCTCTGCTCCACGCCCCAGGCCCGCCTCTGCTCCACACCCCAGGCCCGCATCTGCTTCATGGTCCTGGACCGCCTCTCCTCCATGGTCCTGGCCCTCCATCCCACCCCCTGAACTCCTCCCTTCCACATCGAGCTCCAGGAGTCGCTCCTAAGGGGGGGTTGGGGGTTCTGTGACGCCATGCCAGCAGAGGGAGCCCTGGCCCGACTACTGACTCAGCTCCGCTCCCTCTGCAGTCACTTCCTGTTTGTCTTCGCTGATGTCTCTGCCTAAACCTTTTAATAAAACATCTGCATATGGATTCTAATACTGTCTCAGACCCCACGTTACACCGGAATGAATAACAAAAGGAATTTTTTTTATTTAGGCTAAGTGCAAATAGCACACCTCGTCCATCACCGTTTCATTGACAGAGACAACATAACTAAAGAGAGAAGCAAACAGCAGCGTGAGTGGCGTAGCTCGTAAACTGCATGACAACATGTTTGACACGATCGATTATGAACCCCAGTTCGAATCAGCGTCTGATGAACTCTTCTATTCTTTTTTCCCCCACTACATATCAGATTTTGCCTACTCTTCATCACAAGGATGACAAGTAGAAATCATTAATAAGTGTGTGTATTATGTTTGAGCATCAAATATTAATTGCACATTTATTGAATGGAAATATTTCCGATTCACGTATACAAATTCGTCTTCAGATGGTGCCTTTATAGCAATGTGCGTGCTGTCCATCGCTCCGATTACATTGGGAAAACCAGCAAATTGCGCTTTAATGTTTGGCTGGTCAACTGCATGATATGGAAACCTTATATACCTGCTAGACATGCGGATAATCCGGTCCCATACAGCAGCCTTTGCATGGCTCAAAGATACTTTGCAGTGTGCAATTTAACATAATTGCCTCTAGCAGTCGCCAATGGAAATAAAACAAAAACACACAAGAAATGCACGTACGTCAGACATGAAGTTGGCGTGGACCAGCGCACATTCTCACGTTCATTTCATCATTAGTAAATCCAAACGTGAGCATGAAATCTGGCGTACGCAATGTTTTAGTGCGTATGCAGCGTTGATACATCAGGCCCCAGATCTTTAGGAGTTACCATGCGCAAGTTTGACAGAACTATTACACCCACTATACAGTGTTCTAACTGCTTTCAAAAACATCAACATATTTTGAAATAGTTGAGGAATTTTCAACTAATTTATTATTAATCATTAATTTTGAGACTGAGGCAAAATATTGGGTCCTTTTTAATAGAGCCAATCATTTTTTTGTATTTTTCCCCTTTTTCTAACCATTTAAGTCTAGTTCTAATAAAAGCTCCTCTTGCTTTATCCTCATAAATGTTATCTAATTCTATTTGTAATAAATCTTTGTGACTCATAATCAGTCAGAACTTCCTTTTTCTTTTTACATAAATTTTAATTATCCTCAATAATCCTTGATTAATAAATGTCAAACTTCATTAATTCCCAATATTTTCCATCTGATTTCTCTAAATTTGCAACCGTCCAATATTATCAAATAATACCCTTGATTTTTATCTTTAAACTTTCATTTATAAGCAATTTGTTATTTAATTTCCAGTAATTATGTTTTTTTTTTAACTAATTTATCTTGAACCAAATTTATTTTAATGTAGATTCCTTTATGGTCCATTATTATGCAAGGTTCTATCGATACAGACATTGAATTATTAATTTAATCATTAGACACTTACTAATAGTCAATACGAGAATAAAGAGACAAGTCCTTATTACACCACGTAAATTCTTCATTGACTGGGTTCCTATGTCGCCACACATCAGTAAGACCCAATCTTAATCATCTAATCCAGTAGAAGGACCCGGTTTAGTTTTAGGAGGCCATCTACAGTATGAATGGTTTTAGTAAACACTGTATTGAAATCTCCTCCCCAAATTACTTCGGCTGAAGGATATATGGAAATGAAGTGTTGAATCCTAGATTCAATATTTAAAAAAAGCATATTGTTATTTACTTTGTTATTAGTTGCATAACAGTTGACTAATATAAATGGTTCATTATGCTTATCTAAAACAAGTAATATCAATCTACCACAATTATCCTTTTCAAATTTTAATATTTGCCCTGTAAATTTATATTGTAAGACTGCAACCCCCGCTAAGTGGTTACTACCAAATGACAACCAAATCTGTTTTCCCCACTGGTTTTTCCAAAATACTGCATCTGAAGAACATGCGTGTGTTTGCTGAATTAAACAAAAATCTATACACTTTTCTTTACAAAATCAAAATAAAGCTTTTCTTTTTAAGATATCACGAATACCTCTGACACTGATAGAAAACAAAGAAAACAACATAAATGTTCAAACGATTATAAAGAACAAGAGTAAATAAAACTCTAGACTTTAAACTGTCACATAAGGGGATTCTCAGAAATTAACCCAGAATGTTATCATGTAAAACTCGGGGAGAGAACAGCAAAAACAAAAAAAATAAAAATTAAGGTGCATTCAGTTTCTGTAAACATCAGATTTTAAACACAAAAATCAGTTTTTTTTTATTTCTCTCTCTCTGAAAAAAAATAAGTCTACCTTAAAGATACCACAGATTACCAAATTATAACAAGATGACTAATCTATGTTCTATTGCCTTCTTCAGGACGAATCTCTTTACCGTCAACGAAAGCTCTCGCTCCAATGAAGTATGCATTCTTGCCTTCCTTCCTTGTCTGCTATCACCTGTTTGTCTGTTTCTGCAACCACCTCTTTGCATACATCCATGACTCTCATTTTCACATTTTCGTTAGTTTGTTCAGGCAGTCCATACAAATGCAGGCACCATCTACGGTTGTACCGCTCCTGGTCATGAATTTTCATGTTCATTTCCTTTACCTTTTTTTCCAAGAGGTTCCAACTTTTTAGCAATTCATTTTCTTTCTGCAAAACCGTCACATCATCATGCACAGAAGCAAGGGATTTACCCAAAGTTCAATGTTGAAAGAATTTTCCTTCACCATCTTTTCAAGCTGGTCAGATCGCTCATTGATCTTCGGACTCTGTTTTAATCATTCTCGGGGATTTTAAAAAAGCAAAACTATCCCGTGAACTACCAAAATATAGACAGCATGTTACATGTCCCACAAGAGACAGAAATATACTGGATCACTGCTATACTACAATAAAGGATGCATACCGCTCCGTCCAACGAGCAGCTTTGGGACACTCTGACCATTGTTTGATTCATCCCATTCCAACCTACAGGCAGAAACTGAAAACAGCCAAACCTGTATTAAGAGCTGTGAAAAGATGGACTAACGAAACAGAGCGGGATCTAAAAGCCTGTTTCGACCTCACTGACTGGAGTGTTTTTGAAGCTGCTGCAAATGATCTGGATGAACTCACAGAGACTGTAACATCTTATATCAGTTTCTGTGAAGACGTGTGCATTCCTACCAGGACTCAACTCACATACAACAATGACAAACCATAATTCACTGTAAAACTCTGACAGCTACGTCAGGCCAAGGAGGTTGCTTAAAGGAATGGGGATAGGGCCTTGTATAAGCAGGTCAAATACACACTGGAAAAGGAGATCAGAGTCGCAAAAAGGAACTATTCTGAGAAACTAAGGAGTCAGTTCTCTTCCAGCGACTCAGCATCTGTGTGGAAAAGTCTGAAAAACATCACAAACTACAAGACACCATCCCCCAG
Source organism: Danio aesculapii (assembly GCF_903798145.1). Classification (NCBI taxonomy): domain Eukaryota; kingdom Metazoa; phylum Chordata; class Actinopteri; order Cypriniformes; family Danionidae; genus Danio; species Danio aesculapii. The sequence goes on from NC_079445.1 coordinate 20,119,905, forward strand.
CACTGTAGACAATAAACGACTTGCAAACGACCGGAATGAGTTTTACTGCCGGTTTGAGAAAACCCCCCACATCCACTCTGAACTGCTCTTCACTCCACCATTAACACCTCCACCGCCCCCTGCCTCCCCCATACCTGCACTACAGTTTAACGAAGATGAGGTGCGCCAGGTCTTCCGGAAACAGAAGAGGAAAAAAGCACCAGGCCCAGATTTTATAACACCAGCGTTTAAAATCCTGTGCTGACCAACTGGCCCCCATCTTCACCCTGATCTTCAACAGATCACTGGAGCTGTGTGACGTGCCCTCCTGCCTCAAACGCTCCACCATCATCCCCATCCCAAAGAAACCCAAACTTACAGAACGAAATGATTACAGACCGGTGGCATTAACATCTGTGGTCATGAAGTCTTTTGAAAAACTGATGCTGGCCCACCTGAAGGACATTACTGAACCCTCACTGGACTCTCTTCAGTTTGCGTACAGAGCAAACAGGTCTGTGGATGATGCAGTAAATATGGGACTGCATTATGCTCTGCAACACCTAGACAGACCAGGGACCTACAGATGTTACTACTTCAATGTGTTCCTTATGGCGCCATTCATACCGCGGCGACAGCGGTACTTGGTGCGCCAGCAGCTTTTGACCGCTGGGTGGCAGTTTAACCACAGATATTCAGCTTTGCCTTTCCACAACACTAAACAGACTTTTCTGTGCGTACCTTATGTGATCAGATGTGTTCAATTAAAATATAATTTGATTTAGTTTTCTTAGTAATAAACCATGATCTTACCAGGGCTTAAAAGTATTCCGGCACCATGCCGGATCTCCGGCGTGCGGCCGTGAGAGAAAAAAAAATAGAGCTTGCACATGCGTTAGTTGGGGATGCTCAAAATAACCGATTAAGCAATAACCGAAAGGGCACGTTTTGTAACCGATGAATGGTATCAGTTAAACGATTAAAATATGCTTTATACATTTTTAAAGTTTGGCTGCAGACGGGGCATCTGTTAAATTGTTTACTGACTTGCAGCCGTGTTTTACGCTCTGCTTATGCTCGCTCAGCGCCAATCTGGAAACATTTTGGATCGTGGCGAACGAGAAAGGCGAATCAATAATTAGGATGAAGCTATTTGTTGGGCCTTGCTTAGAAAAATAAGTGTTAAATGGACAACACGTCGAACCTCCAGAGCTGCGGTCATGTCACCCAGCCCATGGAATGCGGAGCCAGCTCCGGTGTCATCTACTGAACGCAAATGCCCAGCTAGTCCAGCCAGGTATGGCAGAGAGGCCTTTTCAAAAATGGCCAAATACAAAAGAGAAACTGATAAATAGTAGACGTTGATGAGAAATGGAGCAGCATATTTGGTAGTTGAGAACGCGCCGCTCCGCGATGTAGAGCTGGTTTCCGAGAAATGCAGGCGGCGGAGCAAGATACCCTCTTTGCCACGGTTGCGAAAAAGTATCTGCATGCGCTTACAGGCACACGTCTCAGTGCTGCTGGAAACATTGTAATCTCAAATAAGTCTCCGCTTAAACCGAACAAAGTCAACATGTTAGTTTTTCTGGCAAAGAATTTAAAATATGAATAGAAAACAAAAGGCGGAGAGACGCAGTTTTTTTTTTTCAACATCTGACTTATGTTGTTACAAGCCTAGGCTAATATTTTTGTTCTTCGTTACTATTTATATTATTATTGATTAGTATTTGTGAAGTTTCTAAAATGTAACGTTTACTGTTTCAAGCAGTTAAGTTATTTCTATTTAACTAGCCTTCATTATTATAGGCTGTATTGTGTTGTTTTATCAGCGAAAGTTAAACAACAAACATGTTCGTTTGTACGGATATTTAGCATAATACTTTGGTCTTTTTTGATTCTTATTTTTACATGAAATGTAAATTAACTTAGGTAGGCTACTTGGGTACAGGGCGTAATTTGTGGTAGTATACCGAGGAATGCTTAGACAGTGAATATTGTCATCATTTAAAAAAATTATAAATAAATAAATAAATAAATAAATAAACCTTACGGAAAGGATGAAATAAAGGAAAAGCATGCTGTAATTCTTCATAATCTGATTCGTAGCTATACATGCAATAAACTTATATTGGCGCCGACAAGAACAAGCTCTAAAGGTAAAGTCTAAAGCCAGAGGAGTTATTGATATTAATGTTAGTTGTTAATATGATCGTAAACACTGCGTTGTATAATTAACGCCGTCATTGTGTCGTGTCTGCGATTTTTTTTTTCTCGTGAAGAACAGAAAATTCATTTATCGCCGTTTCCCAGCCAGGTTTTTCACATCTGACTTATGTTGTTACAAGCCTAGGCTAATATTTTTGTTTCGTTACATTTATATTTTATTGATTAGTATTTGTGAAGTTTCTAAAATGTAACGTTTACTGTTTCAAGCAGTTAAAGTTATTTCTATTTAACTAGCCTACATTATAGGCTGTATTGTGTTGTTTTATCAACGAAAGTTAAACAACAAACATGTTCGTTTGTACGGATATTTAGCATAATACTTTGGTCTTTTTTGATTTCTTTTTTTACATGAAATGTAAATTAACTTAGGTAGGCTACTTGGGTACAGGGGCGTAATTTGTTGGTAGTATACCGAGGAATGCTTAGACAGTGAATATTGTCATCATTATTTAAAAAATTATAAATAAATAAATAAATAAAATAAAAATAAATAAATAAAAACACCTTACGGAAAGGATGAAATAAAGGAAAAGCATGCTGTTAATCATTCTTCATAATCTGATTCGTAGCTATACATGCAATAAACTTATATTGCGCCGACAAGAACAAGCTCTAAAAGGTAAAGTCTAAAGCCAGAGGAGTTATTGATATTAATGTTAGTTGTTAATATGATCGTAAACACTGCGTTGTATAATTAACGCCGTCATTGTGTCGTGTCTGCGATTTTATTTTCTCGTTGAAGAACAGAAAATTCATTTTATCGCCGTCTTCCCAGCCAGGTTTTTCAACATCTGACTTATGTTGTTACAAGCCTAGGCTAATATTTTTGGTTCTACGTTACTATTTATATTATTATTGATTAGTATTTGTGAAGTTTCTAAAATGTAACGTTTACTGTTTCAAGCAGTTAAAGTTATTTCTATTTAACTAGCCTTCATTATTATAGGCTGTATTGTGTTGTTTTATCAGCGAAAGTTAAACAACAAACATGTTCGTTTGTACGGATATTTAGCATAATACTTTGGTCTTTTTTGATTTCTTATTTTTTACATGAAATGTAAATTAACTTAGGTAGGCTACTTGGGTACAGGGGCGTAATTTGTTGGTAGTATACCGAGGAATGCTTAGATAGTGAATATTGTCATCATTATTTAAAAAAATTATAAATAAATAAATAAATAAAACACCTTACGGAAAGGATGAAATAAAGGATAAGCATGCTCTTAATCATTCTTCATAATCTGATTCGTAGCTATACATGCAATAAACTTATATTGCGCCGACAAGAACAAGCTCTAAAAGGTAAAGTCTAAAGCCAGAGGAGTTATTGATATTAATGTTAGTTGTTAATATGATCGTAAACACTGCGTTGTATAATTAACGCCGTCATTGTGTCGTGTCTGCGATTTTTTTTTCTCGTTGAAGAACAGAAAATTCATGTTATCGCCGTCTTCCCAGCCAGGTTTTCATGCACAGTTTCCGTTTTTGTTTTTTCTCAAACAATAAAGTTTCGCTATAGCAGGCCCGGCGGCAGGATATCATAAATGAGGGCGCAAGGGCGATATTTTATATGACGTGCTAAAATTGAAAAATGAAATTTACATGAAGAGCTTTATTAGTGAAAAGCTGCCGAGCGCAACGAAATGGGCTAAAAGCTATATTTGCTCTTATGTGCTGAAATACTTAACACTTTTCTTAAGACCACAGAATAATATGCAACATCTAAATGTCATATAGCCAATAAGGAAAAATTAACATGTTTCAGGTCTCTCCAGTGCATTTGGACTGAATATTTGACTGTGTCTTACTGGATGTCTCCAGTAACTCTATAAACATAGAGGCACAAGCAGACTGTAGAATTCATTCATTAATTCTTTCTTTTATTTATTTATTGTCAACCAAATATATATATAAATTAATATGTGTGTGTGTGTGTGTGTGTTGTGGTGTGTGTGGTGTGTGTGTGTGTGTGTGGTGTGTGTGTGTGTGTGTGGTGTGTGTGTGTGGTGTGTGTGTGTGTGTGTGTGTGTGTGTGTGATTGCAGCAGACTGAAGAAGTTGTGCATTGGGTGGGTGGCATCTGCTGTTATGCAGAGGGCTCTACGGGTAAGACGTGTGCTGTAAATGTCCTGAAGGGAGGGGAGAGAGACACCAACGATCTTCTCAGCTGTTCTCACTATGCATTGAAGTGTTTTCCTGCAGAAAATCCAAGGTTCCATACCACACAGTGATGCAGCTGGTCAGGATGCTCTCAATAGTGCCTCTGTAGAAGGTGTACATGATTGGGGCTGGTGCTTTTGCTCTTTTGAGTGGCAGCCTGTTTGAACATATCCCAGTCTGTGGTATTGAAGCAGTCTTGTAAAGCCTCTGAAGAACCTTCTGGCCACACTTGTATCTCCTTGCAAACCGGTTTGGTGACTTTAACTATCGGTCTGTAAGCAGGCATTAGCATGACAGTTAAGTGGTCCACCAAGGTGGGGGAGGGGAAGGCTTTGTAAGCTCCTTCTGTGTGGTGTAAACACAAAAGCGCAACAGTCCTTACAGTCCTATGTGATGAACGAAGTAGACGGATGTAGTCCAGTTTGTTGTCTAGCGAGCGTACGTTCGCTAGAATGATGGAGGGGATTGGGGTTGTGGGGGTTAGCCGCTAGCTTGTTCGGATACCCCGCGCCTTACCCCTTCGCTTGCTTCCTCTCGCGCCGCTTGACAGCGCCTCCATTGTGGGCGAGGTGGTGAGGTGGGGTCGGAGGATGGGAGCATCCGGAGCAAGCCGAAATCTTGCAGCTCCTCAGTGTCCGCGGAGTTAACTTGTGAAGTTTGTTTCTAACCGATGTCGAGCAGAAAAGTTCGACTATATGCGCGCCTTAAGGACAGATAAACGTGACGTTGACGCACAATAACACGGCGACGTACAAGACGAGGAACACAAAAACACATTAATAACATATATAAATAATACCAAGTTTTAACACATCTGCTACATTCCAGTGAGCCTCCGTTGCGCTCTACCACAGCTGGCAAACTTTCTGAAGGTGGTTTAAGCACAAATTAAAGTTGTTTTAATTATGTTAGTCTCCTTATTTATTTCCGTTTTATTTTAAATATATAAAGTTTAAAGTTTTAGGTAAAGACGTCAAATATGCCCACACATGCAAGCTAACTAGATCATATCTGAGTCATCATGCTTTATTACCCAACCAAAATCAGCGCGGAAAAAATAATGTTTTAAATTAAATTATATTTAAATGTTAAATTTGTTTTACGCAGCATATGTTTTACCGCAGAGGATGCCAGGAGGCCAGCTGGGCTTCGGGACGGAGTGAAAGGAGAGGCATGACTTTGCCCCGAGTCTGGGAAAGATGGCTTGCCGTCATTACACTAGTTTTCCGATGGCACACATGGCACACGAGTTACATGCGCCAAACACATGAACAAAATAAATTAATAAATAAGGGAAAAGAAAAATCTAGCCTTACAGGCTGAGTTCTTTTTGATTATAATCGCCGTTAAGTTTCTGTTTTAAATGTAAGGCTGTTGCAAAAAATAATAAAATTGCTTAAAATAATACAATTTTAATTTATAAGTGACTTTGCTGCGTCCCCCTTGATGTTTCAATAACGCATAATAATCTATACACCAAATTAAAGACACTTAAATAGACATGATTTCGGCCTCACTGATTGCCATTAACTCCTGACAGACAAGCTTTTGGTTATGAGAAGGGGGAAGGGGTCTCCACTATTAAGTGTTTTTCACAAACATGAATACACAAAATCCAAAACTCCTATAGGACGGATGGCGTAACAAACCTATGCGTTTAAAAACGAAACCGCAATTAAATATGGGGGCCTTATGAAATGAATGTTTCTATCTTTGAAACGGTGACGGCATAATATCATGGAATTACTTTCAATAGCAAAATAAAAAACATCTCAAGGAAGAACGGACAAAAGAAAGTCTCACTTCTATCACTCTTTAAAAGTTTTGGTTTGGTTCATTGTAAATGCTCAGTCTCGTTATGAGCTGATCTTCATTTCTCTGTGTTGGTGGAATAAAGCAGGCGAGTCATCCGCACCAATTTATGAGCAGACAGAGCAGGATTCTCATGATGACCACCAGCGCAATTCCGCTCTGTTATGAGCCGTAGTTTCAGTGTAAACTTAGTAAAGGTGAGTTTCTTTGGCGATGATGTGTACAGTGTTAGATTTTATATTTAGCGGACATTTGCGCTGAACACGCGGTGAATGCAACGCATCAAGATTCGGGCACCTTCTCCGAAAACACTCGATTGATCTCAGCTGGCGGATCAACATTTACCTCATGTCATGATCGCTGTCATCTGCGCCATTATTATTATTATAACTTTAGGGAGGTTTGCAAACCTGTGCACTTTTCACTCTTCAGTCGTTTGTATTTCCTGCAGTAACAAAAGCTCCCTGTTCATTATATTCAGACACACAAATGCTCCCAAATATATTATAAGGGGGCATAGATTAAATTTCGGGCGCTCATGCGACCAAAATGGTTGCAATTTCGAGCCCTGTAGTATAAGGACATGATTCAGACCACAACTGAACGTTTGAAGAAAATTGAATGCCTTATTATTTAGAATTAGCTATTATTGATGTAAATGCAGCCGTTCAAGGCGCATAATTGATTTATTACGGTACTGACAGTAT
>NC_079445.1:20128679-20163679 GCF_903798145.1 Danio aesculapii
TGAGGGCCCCTTGTCCTCCAGCTGAAGGGTCTGTGACCAAGGGGATCTGGCCCATGGGCCAGCTACTGTCCCTGGGTGGCAGTTTGGGCTCTTGAGGGCTCCTTGTCCTCCAGCTGAACGGTTTGTGACCCCAGCAGGCTGCCGCAGGGGCCAGCTACTGTCCCTGGATGGCAGTTTGGGCTCTTGAGGGCCACTTGTCCTCCAGCTGAAGGGTCTGTCACCCCAGCGGGCTGCCCCAGGGGCCTGCCACTCTCCCTGGGTTGCATTTTGGGCTCTTGAGGGCCCCTTGTCCTCCAGCTGAAGGGTCTGTGACCCCAGCGGATTTTTCAGGGTCCACCCACTCTCCCTGAGTGGCAGTTTGGGCTCTTGAGGGCCCCTTGTCCTCCAGCTGAAGGGTCTGTGACACCAGCGGGTTACCCCAGGGTCCAGCCACTCTCCCTGGGTTGCAATTTGGGCTCTTGAGGGCCCCTTGTCCTCCAGCTGAAGGGTCTGTGACCCCAGTGGGCTGCCCCAGGGGCCTGCCACTCTCCCTGGGTTGCAGTTCGGGCTCTTGAGAGCCCCTTGTCCTCCAGCTGCATGGGTCTGTGACCCCAGTGGGCTTCCCCAGGGTCCAGCCACTCTCAATGGGTTGCAGTTTGGGCTCTTAAGGGCCCTTTGTCCTCCAGCTGAATGGTCTGTGACCCCAGTGGGCTGCCCCAGGGTCCAGCCACTCTCTCTGGGTTGCAGTTTGGGCTCTTGATAGCCCCTTGTCCTCCAGCTGAAGGGTCTGTGACCCAGCAGGGCTGCCCCAGGGGCCGCCTACTGTCCCTGGGTTGCAGTTTGGGCTCTTGAGGGCCCCTTGTCCTCCAGCTGAAGGGTCTGTGACCCCAGTGGGCTGCCCCAGGGGCCTGCCACTCTCCCTGGGTTGCAGTTTGGGCTCTTGAGGGCCCCTTGTCCTCCAGCTGCATGGTCTGTGACCCCAGTGGGCTGCCCCAGGGGCCTGCCACTCTCCCTGGGTAGCACTTTGGGCTCTTAAGGGCCCCTTGTCCTCCAGCTCAAGGGTCTGTGACCCCAGCGGGCTGACCCAGGGGCCAGCTACTGTCCCTGGGTGGCAGTTTGGGCTCTTGAGGGCCCCTTGCCCTCCAGCTGCAGGGTCTCTGACCCCAGCAGGCTGCCCCAGGGGCCAGCTACTGTCCCTGGTTGGCAGTTCGGGCTCTTGAGAGCAACTTGTCCTCCAGCTGAAGGGTCTGTGACCCCAGCGGGCTTCCCCAGGGTCCAGCCACTCTCTCTGGGTTGCAGTTTGGGCTCTTGAGAGCCCCTTGTCCTCCAGCTGCAGGGTCTGTGACCCCAGCGGGCTTCCCCAGGGTCCAGTCACTCTCCCTGGGAGGCAGTTTGGGCTCTTGAGGGCCCCTTGTCCTCCAGCTGAAGGGTCTGTGAACCCAGCGGGTTGCCCCAGGGTCCAGCCACTCTCCCTGGGTGGCAATTTGGGCTCTTGAGGGCCCCTTGTCCTCCAGCTGAAGGGTCTGTGACCCCAGTAGGCTGCCCCAGGGGCCAGCTACTGTCCCTGGGTAGCAGTTTGGCTCTTGAGGGCCCCTTGTTCCTCCAGCTGAAGGGTCTGTGACCCCCAGCAGGCTGCCCCAGGGGCCAGCTACTGTCCCTGGGTGGCAGTTTGGGCTCTTGAGGGCCCCTTGTCCTCCAGCTGAAGGGTCTGTGACCCCAGGGGCTGCCCCAGGGGCCAGCTACTGTCCCTGGGTGGCAGTTTGGCTCTTGAGGGCCCCTTGTCCTCCAGCTGAAGGGTCTGTGACCCCAGTAGGCTGCCCCAGGGGCCAGCTACTGTCCCTGGGTGGCAGTTTGGGCTCTTGAGGGCCCCTGTCCTCCAGCTGAAGGGTCTGTGACCCCAGTAGGCTGCCCCAGGGGCCTGGCCACTCTCCCTGGGTTGCAGTTTGGGCTCTTGAGGGCCCCTTGTCCTCCAGCTGAAGGGTCTGTGACCCCAGCAGGCTGCCCCAGGGGCCAGCTACTGTCCCTGGGTGGCAGTTTGGGCTCTTGAGGGCCACTTTTCCTCCAACTGAAGAGTCTAGTGACCCCAGTGGGCTGCCCCAGGGGCCTGCCACTCTCCCTGGGTTGCAGTTCGGGCTCTTGAGGGCCCCTTGTCCTCCAGCTGCATGGTCTGTGACCCCAGCAGGCTTCCCCAGGGGCCTGCCACTCTCCCTGGGTTGCAATTTGGGCTCTTGAGGGCCCCTTGTCCTCCAGCTGCATGGTCTGTGACCCCAGCAGGTTTCCCTAGGGTCCAGCCACTCTCCCTGGGTGGCAGTTTGGGCTCTTGAGGGCCCCTTGTCCTCCAGCTAAAGGGTCTGTGACCCCAGCGGGCTTCCCCAGGTGGAGGTCAAGGCCGCCCTCTGGGGCCCAAACTGCAAGTCCAGGGAGAGTGGTTGGCCCCTGGATAGCTTGCTGTGGTCAGAGACCCCTTAGCTGGAGGGCAAGGGGGCCCTCTAGTGGTCAGACTGCAAGACCACGGAGAAAGGTCAGCCGCTGGGTAGATTGCTGGGTTCAGGGACCCCTCAGGTGGAGGGCAAGGGGGCCTCTGTGTCCCAGACAGCTGGTCCAGGGAAAATGGTAGGCCCCTGGGTAGCTTGCAGGGGTCAGGGACTCCTTAGGTGGATTGCAAGGGGGCCCACTAGGGCCCAGACTGCAAGACCATGTAGAGAAGTTGGCCCCTTAGATAGCTTGCTGGGGCCAGGGACCCCTTAGCTGGAGGGCAAGGGAGCCCTCAGGAACCAGACTGCAAGTCCAGGGAGGGAGGTTGGCCCCTGGGTAGCTTACAGGGGTTAGGGACCCCTTAGTTGGAGAGCACGGGGGCCCTCTAGGGGCCAGACTGCAAGACCAGGGAGAAAGGTCAGCCCCTGGGTAGCTTGCTGGGGTAAGGGACACCTTAGGTGTAGGATAAGGGGGCACTCTGGGGTCCACACTGCAAGTCCAGGGAGAGAGGTTAGCTCCTGGGTAGCTTTCTGGGGTCAGGGACCACTTAGGTGGAGGGCCGAGGTGCCCTCTGGGGCCAAGACTCCTAGTCCAGGGAGAGAGGTTGGCCCCTGGGTAGCCTGCTGAGGACAGGGATGCCTTAGGTGGAAGGCAAGGGGGCCCTCTGGGGCACAGACTGCTAGTCCAGGGAGAGACGTTGGTCCCTGGGTAGCTTGCTGGGGTCAGGGACCCCTTAGGTGGAGGGTAAGGGGGTTCTCTGAGGTCCAGATTGCAAGTCCAGGGAGAGAGGTTGGCCCCTGGGAAGCTTGCTTGTTTCAGGGTCCCCTTAAGTGGAGGGCAAGGGGGCCCTCTAGGGCCCAGACTGCAAGTCCAGGGAGAGAGGTTGGCCCCTGGGTAGCTTGCTGGGGTCAGGGACACCTTAGGTGGAGGGCAAGGGGGCTCTGTGTTACCCAGACTGCAAGTGCAGGGAGAGAAGTTGGCCCCTGGGTAGCTTGCTAGGGTCATGGACCACTTAGGTGTAGGGCAAGGGAGCACTCTGGGGCCCAGACTGCAAATCCAGTGACAGAGGTTAGTTCTGGGTAGCTTTCTGGGGTCAGGGACCACTTAGGTGGAGGGCAAAGGTGCCCTCTGGGGCCAAGACTGCTAGTCCAGGGAGAGAGGTTGGCCCCTGGGTAGACTGCTGAGGACAGGGACGCCTTGGGTGGAAAGCAAGGGGGCCCCTGGGGCACAGACTGCTAGTCCAGGGAGAGACGTTGGTCCCTGGGTAGCTTGCTGGGGTCAGGGACCCCTCAGGAGGAGGGCAAGGGGGTCCTCTGGGGTCCAGACTGCTAGTCCAGGGAGAGAGGTTGGCCCCTGGGAAGCTTGCTTGTTTCAGGGTCCCCTTAAGTTGAGGGCAAGGGGGCCCTCTAGGGCCCAGACTGCAAGTCCAGGGAGAGAGGTTGGCCCTGGGTAGCTTGCTGGGGTCAGGGACACCTTAGGTGGAGGGCAAGGGGGCTCTCTGTTACCCAGACTGCAAGTGCAGGGAGAGAGGTTGGCCCCTGGGTAGCTTGCTAGGGTCATGGACCCATTAGGTAAAGGCCAAGGGGCCATAAGGAGCCCAAACTGCAGGTCCAGGTTGAGAGGTTGGCCCCTGGGCAGCTTGCTGGGGTCATGGACCACTTAGGTGTAGGGCAAGGGAGCACTCTGGGGCCCAGACTGCAAGTCAAGGGAGAGAGGTTGACCCCTGGGAAGCTTGCTTGGGTCAGGGACTCCTTAGCTGGAGGGCAAGGGGGCCCTCTAGGAGTCAGACTGCAAGACCACGGAGAAAGGTCAGCTGCTGGGTAGATTGCTGGGTTCAGGGACCCCTTAGGTGGATGGCAAGGGGGCCTCTGGGTCCCAGACAGCTGGTCCAGGGAAAGAGGTAGGCCCCTGGGTAGCTTGCAGGGGTCAGGGACTCCTTAGGTGGAGGGCAAGGGGGCCCACTAGGGCCCAGACTGCAAGACCATGTAGAGAAGTTGGCCCCTTAGATAGCTTGCTGGGGTCAGGGACCCCTTAGCTGGAGGGCAAGGGAGCACTCTGGGGCCCAGACTGCAAGTCAAGGGAGAGAAGTTGGCCCCTTACATAGCTTGCTTGGGTCAGGGACCCTTTAAGTTTAGGGCAAGGTGAAGAGTGCTACCCACTGTACCACCACATCGCCTTCTCGTTACAATACTTTTTGCATAATTCAATTTCTATTTTAAAATTAAGTAAATTCAATTACAAAGCTATTGTGTGAAAATAGGAGAAAAATGTTTTATTTTGTAGATGGGAGAATGTATTTCTGTAACATTTTTGTGAAAAGTGTTGTGAAATTATTAGCAAAAATAGATCTTTTGATTGATGTTAAAGTAGTTTTGATTCTTTATTGTAAATGGAAAAGGTGCATTTACACAAAAAGAAACCTTTTTTTAAAAAAACATTGTTTAAAAATGTATTTGATGTTTAATATTTACTGAAAATAAGTTGACCCATGATTTTGGATATTGCAAAATACCTTTAAATAGTTCTTAAAGGAACAGATTTGACACTGTTAAGGAAGTGTCTTGTCACTGTAGTGGTACCTTCATGGATCAGATTTTTACGTTTGATAAAGGTACAATTTTGTATCTGCAGCATATAAAAACCAAAGGTACATTTTGTTTTCTCATGGTACAAATCATGTCCTTAAAGGTTCAAACTGCAATGGTACAAATTTGTTTCTTTGTCTTAAAGTACAATTCTGTTCCATTAAAAGTACTGCCCCAGTGACAAGGGTTTGTGCCATCATTATACCATTTTTTCTGAGAGTGCAGGCCAGGGTTACATTTTTCTATATTACTTTTTTTTGTCCATTTTGATGACACGATAAGGTACATTGCCCAAAGAGAAGATTTGTCAAATTTTCAGACAAAATTAGTTCTGTAGTCCTACACCCTATTTAAACTAAGGACACCATTTTATCTTTTGAGTTGATATTCTCTGTCTATTCCAATCTGATATATTGTTTTGTCAAAATAACACTATGATGTAGGCAGGTCACAATAAAGCAATTACTTATTTTATTTTTTAAAAACTTATTTTATAATTTAATAGTTGTTGGTCTTAAGGTTAAACACATTTATTGTTATGATTATAGATTAAAAAAATGTAAATTAAAAACTGACCTTTGACCAAACAAGAGTTGTTTTTCTGCATCTGCTTCTACTGTCTTGCTTCTAAGAATTAATTTGATACTAGTTGAAATGTTAAATCTTGATATTAGTTAGATGTATTTCAACATGTTAATTTATTATTTCTGATATCTGAAAATTGATTTCTGGTATGAATATAAATTATGATATCTAAAATGTCTTTCTGACTAGTAACAATTGCATTTACAGTATGATATGAGAAATTAACATTTTCACTAGATCAAATATTACAATTTTTACTAGTAACAATTCAATTGTTGATATCAAGAATAGACCTTTGCACTAGTATCCATATGACAACTGATATCAAAAATAAATGCTTTTACAAGTAGGAATTGTATTTCTGATATGTAAAATAAAATTTTTAACTAGTAAGAAATCAATTCATGATATTAACAATTAAATATGAATGGCAGTCTATGGTGACATTTAACTAGTGAAAATACAATTACAGATATCAAGAAATATAATTCTTACTAGTTGAAATTCAGTCTCTGATATCAAGAATGAACATTTTAACTAATGAAACTGAATTGGTGATATCAAGGATTAACATTGTTACTAGTGGAAATACAATTCCTGATATCAACAATTTGCATTCTGGATATTAACAATTAAGTTGTTGATATCAAGACTTCGGATATTTTGATATCAACAATTTAATTTTTGACATGAACAATTCATATTCTGTTAAGCAATAAAAGTAAAATGGCTTGCCAGAATAGCTGTTTTGTCCTTTCATTGATAACAGGATATAAATTCTTGATATCGAGAATGAAATTGTTGATATCAAAAATCCGAATTCTTGATATCAACAATTGTATTTTTGCTAATGGTGACATCATTGCTGATATCAAGAATTAACGTTGTTACTAGCTAAAATGTAATATTGATATCAACAATTACCTTATTTGATATCAAGAACTGAATTTTTGATATCAAGAATGTTGATTGTTGATATCAAGAATTAAATTGATGATATCAACATATCCTGAGAATGAATAAAAGTAAAAACTGCTTGCCATAGATTGCAAGAATAAATATAAGTCAAAATGGCTGGACATTATTTTTTAATATCAATAATTACATTTGTGATATCAAAAATGTTGATTGTTGATATCAGGAATTGAATTCCACTAGTATCAGCCCAAATTCTTGATATCAAAAATGATGTCATTACTCAGAGGAAAACATTCATGATATCAATGAATAATAAATAAAAGTCAAAACGGCTTGTCATATTCCTTGTAGGGGAAAAAATCCCTATATTATAGCCAAGAGCACCAAATGTGACATAGTAGGAACATTTTTTTAACACTTTTGGAGCATTTATAATGAAAGTAATAATAAATAAAAGTAATAGAGCACTATAGGCAAAGAACCCAGATTACATCATTTAAAACAGTAGCAGCATTCATGGTCCAAAGTAAATGCATATTTCACACAGAGGCATCATTTACATTATATTTAGGCATACATGCCTTGATACCCACGGTTTATTTTAATGTCTAAAGGAAAAGTCTAAAAGATGTCATTTGGACAATTGTACTTAGTCAGAATGTGAACGTTGTGAACAATTTCTACTTTTCTAAATTTAGATTTCTACTTTTTAAACATTTTCAAAATAACAGTTTTAAACTTATTTTAAATGTTATACTGTTTCAGTATTTATTGTATCCCTTTCTATATCTGAGCATAGGAAATTAATTTGAAATGACAAGGGTAATTTGTTATTGTTTATAAGGTTTTGTTTTTCATGAGTACATTTTGATTCACTGTTGTAACAGTGTTTTTACTCCCGTTCTTCAAATGTATGATGTACTTGATGTACTTCAGTTTTAACAGTTGTAACCTTTGCATACTGTTTTTAGTATTCAGTAAGTTTTGTGGCAGCTTGTTTTTATTATTACTTATTATTCTTATAATGTTATTATTACTGCAATTAATTCTTTACTCAGATTACTATGAATTGGCACATTGCGTGTACATGTAAACAGCAAGTATGTGTATCACAGATTTTTATCAACGAAGTTTAAGAAACAATTAAAAAACTTCTCATTCATTCATAATTTTCTTGAAGTATGCATCTAACCCCAGTGAGTGTTTTTGTATTGTTACTGGTCCTGGTAAACCATGTTTGACCCTTTAAACCACTTTGCTTGTTGTGTTTGAATGATTTACACAAGCAGACCCTTTAAACCTGTTTGTCCCAACAAACCATGATACAGATGACCCTATAAGCCTGTGAAAAAACAGATTGTTTGATATATAAATTTCTTTTGTAGGTTGTAAGGAAAGGTGTGTCCCCCTAAACCACAGTGGTTACATGCTGCCCCTGTAAACACTATATACCTGTATGTGTGTGTGTGTCTGCGTTGTGTGTGTGTCCTCGCTGTGTGCGTGGGTGAACTTTGTAATGACATTGTGTGTGAGTCATTGTTGCAACTCCACAAAAAAATTATCAAATACTGATTGTTAAAGTTCTTACTGTAGTATTTCTCACAAACGTTATGTGAGATCTGCTTCCTGAGGCAGCCGAGGGCGGCGATTGCTGACAGGCACGTAGGAACGGTGGGCGGGGAGGACTAGCCTTAAAGGCCCAGTGCAAAAAAACAGCAACACCCTTTTCCCAGCTATAATACAGACACTTCAAACAGCTATAATAAATAATCTGATAGGTGTTTTGAGCTGAAACTTTACAGACACATTCTGGGGACACAAAAGACTTACATTATATATGAAAAAAGGGGTAACCTATGTGCCCTTTAATATTCAGTGAGCTGTAAGGAGAAAATGGCATGTCGTTGTTGTACACAGCTATTTAAACATTTTACTTATTGTTTACAGTTTAATTGTAGTTATTCCCATAATTCATGCAAATTATCATGTGGCAAAGGAAAAAGAGGATAGTTAAAAAAGTAGTTTCTTCCATGTTCATTGCATTGGCACTTCTTATTTCTCTCTTTATTTTTTTGTTGCTTTCTTAAAAGAAAAAGTCATCGAAAATGTACATTTATGCAATTAAGTCACCAGCGTTGTTTTAGTATGTATTATGTCATGTCAGAAAAAAACACATTTCCCTTGAACCTAATACAGTGCATGATTAGTATGAAAAAAACCTGTATAACATCATTATTAATCTTTCCATCACATTGAGACATATTTTTTGACAGAGTTTTTAAAATATGTTTTTTTAAGGTTTTACATTTTTAGGAAAGATTTGAGACTTTTTTTTTGATATACATTGAATTCATTTTTTGTTTCAGCTTGTCATTTTACTAAAATTTACAGTTAGTTGCTAAGGCAGTAGTTCTGTTGTCTGTTTTTGTTACAATTTTATATTTTGAGTTAAATCATATTATTTTGCTTTATTTATAATTTATTTTTTCATGCTACACATGTACACACACATGCAGAAAAGATGAGTAAATAATGACAATTTTGTTTTTAGAGTTAACTACTGAAATGATGAAAAAAGTATGTCATTCAGCCAACGATGAAAGCCTCATGTGAATATTTTCAATTTTATAAGGTTCCTTTTACAGCATCAATGTTGTAATGTAATTTAAATAGAATCAGTTAAATAGACTTAAGTATTAATTTATTTGTTCAAGTGAAAAATGAGAGGACCATTTAACCGCAAGCGCCATCAGCAACAGCAGGCTAGCACAGAAACTTCAAAAACTTGAAAATACTGTGGTAAAATAAATGTCCATATTTTACAGACATGGCGTAGAAAAATACATTTTAAAGCAGTGCTTTTTGTCCAGTATACCCTCTTTATTTCGTTTATCAATCATGCAGTGAAGGTCATTGATTTTTAAATAAATCAGATCGTAAACGTGGCGATTTTGTAATGGTGCGACAGTTCACCGGAATCGCTTGGGCTGGCTTACTGAAAATCAAAAATGTCCCTGTGCATATATCCCATTCAAACTAGAAATACTTAGAATTCTTTGTGTTTTGTAATTTTAATGAAATAACAATGTTAGGAAGAAATAAACACACATTCAGAAAACGTCAGGGTATTAAAGTTATATAATGAGTAAAAAAACACAAGTAAATAACAACAATTTTGATTTTAGAGTTAACTTGAATTCAGACCTTAATTACGTTCGAGTTAAATTTTCTGAAAAATGTAACAAAAATTTATGAAAAAATTAACTTTAGCTCTTATAGATGAGATCAAATTCATTCATTCATTCATTTTCTTTTCGGCTTAGTATATGTTTTATGCAGCGGATGCCCTTCCAACTGCAACCCATCACTGGGAAACATCCATACACATTACAGACAATTTAGCTTACCCAATTCACCTATACCACATGCCTTTGGACTTGTGGGGGAAACCAGAGCATCCAGAGGAAACCCACGCAAACACGGGGAGAACATGCAAACTCCACACAGAAATGCCAACTGACCCAGCCAGGGCTCGAACCAGTGACCTTCTTGCTGTGAGGTGACAGCACCATCTACTGCGCCACTGCGTCGCCTGCCTGAGACTAAAATTATAATAATAAAGATTCAACACCCATTAAATAATTTTTTTTTCATTTCAATGGACATCAGGTCAGAACAGTTGTACTTCCCGCACATTATACCAACATAAAATAATAATAAAAAAAAAACATGATTGCTGGTATGTCTGAAAATTTATTTTCAAAATCACAAACATTAACATTGTTATATTTTCAATTTATTTTTGAGGTTTTTGATGTATAGATTGCCCCTTTTATAACAAATTTTAAATTCATCTTGCTCATCACTCCACATAATGTCCACATCTGAGATATTTCCATCTGTTATATGCTCAAAAACTTCAAGATCTGTATATTTTGCTTATAAAATTGTTTCAGCAACAAATTAGTACATCGATATAGTTTATATATATATATATATATATATATATATATATATATATATATATATATATATATATATATATATATATATATATATATATATATATATAAAGGTTCAATCAGCATTACAGGAGATTTAATGTCAATAACAGATTTTGAACCCATTGCCCCTCCCTAATGGACAGGCATATTTGGAAAAAATCCTGATCTAAAGCTGGCAATGTTACAAAAGATTTTAAATTTAATTAGTAAGTGCATTTCCTCTTGTTTACACACAATCTATGAAATATTGGCAAACATATAAATAAATCTGAATAAAAACATTATAAATGTGGCTTACATCTGTGTCTAACATGAAGTGATGCTATGCTGCTTTTCAATGTAGTAAAAAAAAATTTCAAATTACAACATACCTAACCCTACCACCATTTGATTGGATGACAATCGTCTACTCTCATGGAATGTAGGCTTTAAATTAAATGAAATGCTTAGGAACCACAAAATAATAGGCTGACATGTGATGTCTACTGTAATGGACACAGTGTCCGAAGCGGTTAACTACTGAAATTATGAATTATGAAAAACTAAGTTATTAAAACAACAAGAACAACGGCATAATTTGCTATTGTATGGTATTGCATTGTATTGTATTAAGCTGCTTTGACACAATCTACATTGTAAAAGTGCCATATAAATAAACATGAATTGAATTTATTTATTGCTGTTTAACAGAAAGGGAACCATTTTGTTGGACTGAAGTGAAACCTTTGGTGTGGTGCTGCAATGTTGAACCCTCTGGCTGTTTCTGAATGAGCACTTCCTTCTTTGAATTTCAGATTGTTTTTGACAACCATCTCTCTACATATATAAATGGAGATGGTTCAGCATTAAATGTTCAGTTTGATTTCAGCTCCTATTTTCACACAAGCCCGCTAAACCAATCACCACACTCACGCCAAAAACACAAAGCAAGTGAAATACGCTTAAACATAAAATATTGTGGAATTGTGCTGTGTGTAAATGCATTATCCCTCCTCTTATTCTGCACCACTAATCTGGCGGAAATAATCAGGATTAAAATTTGCATTCCGGGGGTGAAATGAGCACAAATCAGAGAAACCAAATAATGAGCAGACGTGCAGACACAATAATGTTACAATTTGCTCCTCTTTGTGAACTGCCGTCGCAAATATGAACAGATGATAGTGAGTGTTGTTCACGTTTGTGTCTACACAATGCACACTGTCTATCATGATGCAGCATCACAAGTGAAGACGCGCATCCTCACAGGTGACATTTTAACAATGGCAAATGTCAGACAGGTGCAACACAGACATCAGTGTGCACCCTGAGCTGGAGAATATGGCAAGCTGTTTTAATATTTAACCTGTATCTATTTATAAAACTACTACTTTTTTTAAGATAGTAGATTTTCACATTATTGACTAATCAAAAGACATTTTCTCAATGGTGATTTAACTTTTTTTTTTTTTTTTACCACAATGAATATGTTGTTTTGAAAAACATGAACTTTTTGTTTATATAGTGCAGGGGTGCCCAAACTTTTTCCTATTAAGGATCAAAAAGCAAACTTGGTTGAGGGTTGTGGAAAAAACAAAAAGTATATATATATATATATATATATATATATATATATATATATATATATATATATATATATATATATATATATATATATATATATATATATATATATATACAGTGCATCCGGAAAGTATTCATAGCGCTTCAATTTTTCCACATTTTTTGATGTTGGAGCCTTATTCCAAAATGGATTAAATTCATTTGGTTCCTCAGCATTCTACACAAATACCCCATAATGACAATGTGAAAAATGAGTTTTTGAAATTGTTGCAAACTTATTAAAAAATAAAAAACCTGAAAAATTGCATGTACAGAAGTATTCACAGCCTTTGTCGTGAAGCTCTAAATTGAGCTCAGGTACATTCTGTTTCCACTGACCATTCTTAAGATATTTCAACAGCTTAATTGGAGTTCACCTGTGGTAAATTCAGTTGATTGGACATGATTTGAAAAGGCATACACCTGTCTATATAAGGTCCCAGGGTTGACAGTACATGTCAAAGCACAAAACAAGCATGAAGACAAAGGAATTATCTGTAGACCTCCGAGACGTCTCAAGGCACAAGTCTGGGGAGGGTTACAGAAAAATTTCTGCTGCTCTAAAGGTGTAAGATGTTTGGAACCACCAAATCTCTTCCTAGAGCCTTGCCGGCCATCTAAGCTGAGTGATCAGGGGAAAAGGGCCTTAGTCAGGGAGATGATCAATAACCCGATGGTCACTCTATCTGAGCTCCAGCGTTCTTCTGTGGAGAGAGGAGAACCTTAAAGAAGGACAACCATCTGTGCAGCAATCCACCAATCAGGCCTGTATGGTAGAGTGGCCAGACTGAAGCCATTCCCTGCCTGGAATTTGCCAAAAGGCATCTGAAGAACTCTCAGACCATAAGAAACAAAATTCTCTGGTCTGATGAGACTCTTTGGAGTGAATGCCAGGCTATACGTTTGGAGAAAACCAGGCACCCCTTATCACCAGGCTAATACCATCCCTACCGTGAAGGATGGTGGTGGCAGCATCATGCTGTGGGGATGTTTTTCAGCTGCAGGAACTGGAAGACTAGTCAGGAGAGAGGGAAAGATGAATGCCGCAATGTACAGAGAAATCCTGAATGAAAACCTGCTTCAGAGTGCTCTTGACCTCAAACTGGGGCGACGGTTCATCTTCCAGCAGAATAATGACCCAAAGCACACCGCCAAAATATCATTGGAGTGGCTTCACAACAACTCTGTGAATGTCCTTGAGTGGGCCAGCCAGAGCCCAGACCTATTGAATCCTGTTAAACATCTCTGGAGAGATCTGAAAACGGTTGTACACCGTCGCTTCCATCCACCCTTACAGAGCTTGAGAGATACTGCAAAGAGGAATGGGCAAAAATTCTCAAAGACAGGTGTGCCAAGCTTGTGGCATCATATTCAAACAGACTTGTGGCTGTAATTACTGCCAAAGGTGCATCAACAAAGTATTGAGCAAAGGCTGTGAATACTTATGTACATGTGACTTTTTAGGTTTTCTATTTTTAATAAATTTCAAAAAATCTTTTTTCACGTTGTCATTATGGGGTATTGTGTGTAAAAAGTTGAGGAAATAAATTAATTTAATCCGTTTTGGAATAAGGCTATTACATTAAAAAAATTTGGAAAAAGTGAAGCACTATGGATACCTTCCGGATGCACTGTAAATTAAATTTGCCATGGGTAATTTCATTACTAATTTGATAATATTTAAAATAACTAGAAAATGTTGCTTTAAATCATATTAATTAATGCAGTATAATTTGTATCTTAGGCTAAATATTTAATTGAATAATTTAATTTCACTTCGCTTTTTGTAGTTTAGCAATAAAACAAATAAACTAAAGGTTACGTTAAATTCGAAATCACAATCGCTGTCAAAGCAGTTCGCCCCAACCACCTCCACATCATGCTCCCTCTTTTTTCAGATGGGATGGCGAGCCAAATCAAAGGTTTCCATGGGCAGTCTTTGGCCCGCGGGGCCTACTTTGGGCATCTCTGATATAGTGGCTAGTAGCAGTTATATTTACATTTTTATTTATTAAACAGTAATTCAGACACTTATTCTGGTACTACTACTTATTTTATTTACAGGGGTTGGACAATGAAACTGAAACACTTGCCCATTTAGAGTTGGAGGTTTCATGGTTAAATTTGACCAGCCTGGTCACCAATCTTCATTGATTGCCCATTCCACCAGTAAGAGCAGAGCGTGAAGGTTTAATTATCAGAGTAAAGCTGCAGTCACATTGGACTTTTCTTTCCATAGACTTCCATTCATACACACGCAAATGCGTCAGACCAGAAACGCAAGCTCGTGCATGAAGTTTCTCAGTTTGCTGCATTGGAAAGTTCAAGCTTGGTGAACTGAGGTATTAGACACAAATAAGGAGTAAGGACTGGTGAGAGTGTTATGTAATTTAATAACGGAATGGAAAGAAAAAAAACTTCCACATTTCACAATGTGTGTGTGTGTGTGTGTGTGCAGTCCTTTACTGACAGCAGCGTGTGCAGATCTTGTCGGAAAATATGACGAAAAGTCCTACATGATGTAATAGTTTATCATGGTGTTTACTTCAATAATGCCACTAATATATGCATACTCCCCATGTCTTAATTCCATTTCTGTTTAGTTCAAAACTGGACTTTAGTCGGATTAAAGTGATCAATAATCGCTGTTTGGAGCTTATGTAGGCCCAGTTCAAAATCCATGTTTAACTAAATAAACAGTTAGTAAACACAAGTACATCTTATTGGACACAATTTTTATATCACCAATCATTATAGTAGAACAGTTTCTCAAGCAGTCTGTGATGCATTTTTGGAAACAATAGATGAGCCCCTGGTCTAATGTGCCACCTGGCTTGAGAAACCCACTCTCAAAGACTTATTATTTGGGAAGCACACATGTTCTGAATGCCTTCGGCAGAATTCAAATGAGCCATTTATTAATTCTGAGATGAATCTAGATTTAAAAAAATAATCTATGCCTGCCTGTAATATATATATATATATATATATATATATATATATATATATATATATATATATATATATATATATATATATATATATATATATATATATACACACACACACAGATATATATAATGTTTCGTTTTTTTTTATAAAATGATGTAGAAAAAAAGATAATAATAGTATAAGCAAAATAAATGTTTTGCTAATAAATAAAGGTTTAAAAAAAGAATTTTCTCTAGACAGTTTAAGAAAAAAATGTCAGACGTAGGCCTTCGAAAAATTTTCAAAGGAGGTGGGCCCCGAAGTGAAAAAGGTTGAAAATCCCTGCACTAATAAACACAGCAAGACTGGGGACAGAGTGGTTTGATGAACATGAAAGTAAAGCTAAACATCTCCCCTAGTCTGCATCGTCACCAGACCTAAATATTATTGATAAACTTTGGGGTGTTTTGGAGGAGTGAGTCAGGAACCGTTTTCCTCGACCAGCATCACTATTCTGACCTGGCTACTGTTCTGCAAAAATGGCTCAAAGTTTAGCATATAAGATTGAAAAACTCATTACATTGTTACTAGTACTAATTACAAAAGACACTAGTGTCTAATAATTAGTAACAATGCAATTGTTACAATAGTATTAATATTATAATAATGATTATTATTTTAATAAATGTTGTTTGATTTAAATAACTAAATAAAGAAATTACTAATTACCACAAGTGTACTGGAAGTAGCTTAAAAATCTTAAAAATATCAGGATCTAATGACTGAGGTCTAGTCTATTACCTGATAATGTACTAATTATATGTAATGCATACTTACTAGTATCTCCTTACTCTCCCATGTGCGGTTTTAAAGGTCCTGTGAAATGCTTTGAAATATGCATTTTTTTATTGATGTTTGACAGAGCCTCAACTAAAACATGAAGACAGTGTGACAAAGAGTAGCTTGTTCCCTTTAAAAAATGTTCGAAGGGGGTTGGACATGTCAGATACTATAGATCATTTAATTGTCAAGAAGATTTGATGAGAAACTGAAGTATGCTTATATGTACAATTTAGGCAGAAGTGACAAACTGCAAGTTTTGTTTGTTTATATCTGTTGTATATATTTTTAAACACACAATTTATCACTGTTTTGGAGCACACTTGCTAATATCCATAAAAGACTGAAACTAACATATATATATTTTTTTAATTTCACAGGACCTTGAAGTATGAGATGTTGTAAAAAAATCTTTTTTTTTCTGTTTCTTTCTTCTGTTGAACACAAAATACGATATTTTAATGTGAACATGACCTAATTTGCATTTTTGGGAGAACCGTCATTTAACCGTTAAATGTAATAGATACTATTATAAATGGACTATAACAAGCAATAGCATCTTGAAAATAAATACTAGTCTATGTTATAAATGTGAAACGGGCTTGTCATAGAGCTGGGGTGTCTCTTTTGCACCTCCTCATCCTGTTATCAGTGGTTAGCAGAGCATTTCGGAGGGCGTCCGGAACATCTGAATCCATGACAACTCGCTTGGCAAATAGGTTGCTTAGCAACTAATCCAATGAGCGCCGAGCGGCCTATCAAGAGCGGCAGTGTTAGCCAATTAACAGATAGTCAGTCTGAAGATGCTCTTCTACACGCTATTCACTCCCTGATCTGAGACCAGCGAACGGTGGTGATTTAAAATATGTCTGACTGATATTCAATGACAAAAGTAAGCTGTTTTATTATGCAAACATCAGCCGCGTACCGCGGAAATCCTGCATGTTAGCTTGCATTTTCTGGATTCAGCATATAGATGGAATGCATAATTGAGTTGATTATGAATGATGAGGCTTATATACTCTGTGGCATTTTTTATGGCAAGACATGAATAGAACAACATGAGGGGAAAGATTGGGGTTCATTTTAGGTTATAGCTACTTTGTTGTGTGTATATATATATATATATATATATATATATATATATATATATATATATATATATATATATATATATATATATATATATATATAATAAAATATAATGAGAATTATACATGGGTTCATGGCTTAACTGTGATAATGTATGTAAATATTGTTCAGAAGTGCACTTTTTCAGATGATCAATAGAGGGCCCCCTTTCATTACTGTAAAGTCTAAAACAACGCTGAATCATTTGAATCAGATGGAATAATAAAATCAAACAGTAGAAATATATTTTTATTGAAGTATTGTTCAAAAGTTTAGGAGGAATAAAATAAATTGATAATGTCATTGATCAAGGATCCATTAAATCGATTAAAAGTGTCAGTAAAACATTTAAAGGACTTTTTGCAAGTTCTTAAAAATGATGAATTCACACTTCTACAATTTGCTGCCCTAAAGTCTTAAATCAGAGTACACATTCTTAAATTCTTAAATGCATTAAATGCTTCACATTCTATTAATTCACTCATTTTGTTTTACAATATATCTGAAAAATGTGATTAAATAAAAAAAAATTCAGAGATACTAAACAGTAGTAATTAGATTTTGTTATTTATTTATTTTTTACAAATGTTAAAATATTTAAAGTTTTAAATAAGTTTTTAAATAAATTTTATTTTGATTCCCAAGTAAGCACATTTACCCAGAAAAAGATGCTAAGACAAAACATTAGGTTTTACAGTTTGTTCAGAAAGTACAGTGAGTGTTACTTGTATAATCTAGTCCATTAGAGTCAAACCAGTTTTTTGTTGTTTTCTATTGTAAAACAATTAAAAAATGATAAAAGCTGGCATTTTTATAATTTAAAGTGTTGCTAATTCAAGTACCGTGCTCCCTATGGATTTACTTTTGCAGTACATAAGCTACCGGTCAGTTTTTTTTTTAATGATTAATTTTATTTTAAAATTTAAATAAAATTATTCTGTTCATCAAGGCGGCATTTATTAAATGTAAAAAAAAAAAAAAAAAAACATGTTAATTTTTTAAATACTTATTTATTAAGTATTCCTTTATTACTTATTGTATGTAGTTTCAAAGGAAATTATTACTTCAGTCATTATTGCTTTTATTACTATTACCATTAATAATAATAATATTAATAATAACAACAACAATAATAATTAATATTAGAGTGATTTCTGAAAGATCATGTGACTGAAGACTGGAGTAATGAGCTGAAAATTCATTTTTAAAATCACTGGAATAAATTATTAAATAAAATTACAAACTACTTCTGAATGGTTATTTTATAGTGCAATAACATTTCACAATTTTACAATTTGTACTGTATTTTTGATTAAATAAATCCAGCCTTGGTGAGCAGAAGAAGCTTATTTTAAAACATTGAAAAATCCTATTGACCCCAAACTTTTGAACGGTAGTGTATACTGACTTGTTTCCATAAATAAATGTGACTGCACTACAATGAAACGGTTTAAAACTTTCATAAGAATTGACTTTTGAGCAGCAATTCAGCATATTGTAATTATTTCTGACACTTAAGATAGGAGAAATGTTGCTAAAAATCCAGCTTTGCCATCAAAGTAGTAAATGACTTTAAAATGCATTAATGTATTGAAAATGTATTACTGAAAAGTACTGGTTTTAGTGTAGTTTTGATCACATTGATAGACCCTTAAAAATAAAGAAACTTGTACCATACTATATCATTTTAAAATGGTTATTTAAGATAGTATTTAAAATAACGTCTAATGCACACAAGCATACTGACACACGAATGTAGCCATGTCTAAATAGAAAGAGTGTGACTATTTTGGTCTGTGGACAAAATTGCATTATACAAATATGCTGCACAAGGTCAGCTGAACAAACCTGCTCATACCCTGCTGTGCGGGAACTCTTACACATTAAAGAGCCTGTTTAAAGGGGCTGTATGTTAGAATATATATATATATATATATATATATATATATATATATATATATATATATATATATATATATATATATATATATATATATATATATATGCGTTAATCCTTTTGATTGTCAATGCAGGCTAATGTGTTTGTTGTGAAACTTTAAAATCAAGACATTCCCTGATTTTGGAGGTTATCTGAAAAGCTGTAGATTGATTTTTATTAATACCAATAGGATGTCATTGCATAATCTCAAGAGCAACTCTTTTCATTCTTTCACACATGAAATGAATGTGTATAACGGGGGTGGCCAAACATTTTCTTATGAAGGGCCAAAAACCAAACTTGATTTGGTTGTAAGCTGAAGGTAAATAAACTGTATTACAAATTGTCATAGGTAATTTATTAACTTATTTAAAATATTTCAAAATAAATAATAAAAACATTACTTTAATCATATTAACTAATGCGCTATTCATTCATTCTTTCATTCATTCATTTTCTTTTCGGCTTAGTCCCTTTATTAATCAGGGAATAAACCACATCAGAATAAACCGCCAACTTATCCAGCATGTTTTACGCAGCGGATGCCCTTCCAGCCGCAACCCATCACTGGGAAACCCATACACACTCATTCGCACACATACATACACTATGGACAATTTAGCCTACCCAATTCACCTGTACTACGTGTCTTTGGACTGTGGGGGGAAACCGGAGCACCCGGAGGAAACCCACGCAAACGCAGAGAGAACATGCAAACTCCACACAGAAATACCAACTGACCTAGCCGAGGCTTGAACCAGTGACCTTTTTGCTTCGAGGCACTCTGATGCATTATTATTATTACACAAGGAGGTCGAGCCTTCTCATTTATAGCTCCTAAACTCTGGAATAGCCTTCCTGATAACGTCCGAGGCTCAGACACACTCTCCCAATTCAAAACTAGATTAAAGACCTATCTGTTCAGTAAAGCATACACTTAGTGCACCACTTAGCGGGCTTCCACACAGGTTCTGCATCTTGTTGATATACACTATGAACAGCAGCTACGCTTATTATCTTCTTTATTCTCCATTTCCACCTGGGGATACTCTTCCCGAGGCCCTCAGACTATGCAGAGTCACTGATTCGATCCAAGACCAACAACGAGATGATCCCAAGGTTTCCATATCCTGGACCAGGCCGTATCCTGAGCAGCTACTGTGATGGTCATGGAAGAGTGGAGAACATGAGACTGATTCCTGTGACGCTCCAGAGACAGACGAGTCTTCGCTGAGGCCTATTCCAGCCTCCGCCACTGAGACTGCAGCTCTGCACGAGACGTTTGGCCAGCGGAGAAACTAAAATGGTCGTGCCCAACTGAGCCTGGTTTCTCTCAAGGTTTTTTTTCTTCACTTCCGCAATTAGTGAAGTTTTTTTTTCCCTCTCTGCTGTCGCCTCTGGCTTGCATGGTTGAGGATCTATAGAGCTGCGCATCGTTGGATTTGCTCTTCAATATTTGGACTCTCAGTAGTGATTATTAAACCACACTGAACTGAGCTAAACTGAACTGAACTTAAACACTACAAGCTGAATTACACTGTTCCTATTTACTATTTACTGTGACCTTTTATGTGAAGCTGCTTTGACACAATCTACATTGTATAAGCGCTATACAAATAAAGGTGAATTGAATTGAATTGAATTGAATTTTATAATGGACTAATTACTATAAAAACATGAACAATTCCATTTATAACACAATGGATTTTAATGCTCTTTGACTTGAATTCCTCACTGATGTCTTATGTATTGTGCTCTATCCATCGAGCAGCAATATGTTCACTTTTAAAAAATCTTGTATCTTGTACACTACCTGGCAAAAGTCTTACCATCGATCCCAGTTGTAAGAGCAACAAATAATATCTTGACTTCTAGTTGATCATTTGGAAAAGTGGCAGAAGGTAGATTTTTCTGATGAATCAGCTGTTGAACTGCATCCCAATCATCACAAATACTGCAGAAGACCTATTTGTAACTCACATGAACCGAAGATTCTCACAGAAATCAGTCAAGTTGGTTGAAGGGAAAAATCATGGTTTGGAGTTACATTCATTATGGAGGCATTCAAGAGATCTGCAGAGTGGATGGCAACATCAACAGCCTGAGTTATCAAGACATCTGTGCTGCCCCTTACATTACAAACCACATGTGAGGGCAAAATCTCCAGCAGGATAGCACCCCTTCTCATAGTGTGTAGTTATAAGATTAGGTCACAAAACTAGATGAAGTTAATAAAGCATTTAATAGCATACATAGTAGCCATTACTAAATGCTTGAATAATAAGACATATAAACATTGATTTCAATAGTTTATTAATCATTTAATAACTCCTTCTGAATGATCCTAAAAACCCTCAACTACTTTTAAATACAAATGGTTCGTAAATAATGCAATACCTAATTTAGTAATGAAAAATAAATCATTAAAGTATGAAAGTACAAGTATTAAGCACATTATAAATATGTTTGTTAGTCAAGAATACAGCATTTGTAGCTGCAGTTATAAACTGCTTACTAACGCTTATTAATGTAGAGTTAATGCTTAACAGATAATGAATTAACTATTTGCTAATGCTTAATAAATGATTTATAGTGTGTAGTTATTATAAAGTGTTACCGAATAGTCTACTACAATGAAAAATCCTTCAACATTTGAACAATTAAGCAGCATTTTTAGACTCTTCAGTCTAGTTTGCGCACCTCAAAACAACATGCAGAGCAAATTAACACATAACTGTCTTCATTCTGGAAGTCACATTCTTTCATTTGGCATTCCATTCCATTTCTGCTATGACAGCTATGAAGGAAGATTGTTGTCCAAAAGGGCACAGTGTTTTTATCTAATTAAAAACTGGGACACAATCCAGACATCCTGGCACCGTCATGGCAAAACTGCTCCCCCTCCCCAAATTTACAAAAGCTTTACTATTTCCTTTCCTTTCTAAATTTGACCAAACACACCCTGAAGTCAAAAGAAGAGACACACACATCAAAAAAATGACGTTCAATCTGCATTTATTATAATGTCTTTTCATCATTCAAAATATCACTTTTGTAAAATAAAAAAGAAAAGGAACTCTAAAATTTCAAAATAAAATCTATCATTCAAACTACACCTAAAGAGTATTTACACAATAGAATATATGCTATTTAAGTGTAATGGTCATCACATCAAATTATTATACAATCTTGGTAAAAAAAAAAAAGAAAAAAAAAAAAAGAAAAAGAGGTAACTGTTTCATTTCAGATGTCTGGAACAACCCCAAAAAGTGAGTCATTTCCATGATTGAACACTAAGATGACAATAATCAATGTACTCTGGAATTAAACCCACTGCATGTCTCATTTAGCACATATGACGGATACTTGAAGACATAAGGCAGTAGAGGCAAAAAAATCATTAATATGTGAGTCACTCAAACTGTATGTGAATGACAGCATAGGGAAGGATGAGTGTAATGGACAAGACTAAGTGTTAAAAATGACAGGGGACCAAAAGGAAAAGTAAGCAAAAGTAACCGGCACTGAGGTCTGAGTGGTTTTTAAGGCACCATCAGCAGCTGTATGAAGACAGAACCTTGTCTAATGTATTCTGTGAATCTCAGATGGAGGACTTAACCCAAATAACACACTAACGGTTATTAAGAAAAGCAGTCTATGCAGCATTTACTCTATTATCAGAGTACTTTAGACCATTTGAATCTATTCCTTGTCATAGGTAAATCTCCAGAAGGTATATGTACAACAAAAATATTACTTTGAAAGGTCACACTGTAAAAAGCGATTCATTACTTTAGTAACCTGGAACTGTTAAGTTGAATCAACTTAAAATGGTTAGGTAAATGGACATGTGCATAATTCTCAAAATGAAGGCAACAGGTTTAGTACTTTAGGTACATTTTAAATCAACTAATCACTTTTTACAGTGCAGGAAACAGATTTAATTAACAAAAGACGCAAAGCATGTAGCTAATCATCTCCAAGTCTACATCTATACATTAAAAAAAACAACAAGAGAATTGAATAGCATAAAAATGTGTACCTGCTATCTAGCATTATGGGTACATTTAAAAACTATTTAACGGTAAACCCTAAAAATATCCAAAAAGTGAAACGCATACTGATTTCTTAATCAAATTTTTGCATTTTCATGGTATGTACTCCACATCAGAAACCTAGACTGGGAAAACCGCTGGTACAGAAACCCAGACAAGATTATTACATCGTTTTTATCAACATACCGCCAGACATTGCTTTAAAGGGATAGTTCACCATACATTTAAAATGGACCATTAATTTACTTACCTTAAGGTCATCTGAGGTGATTTTTTTTCCTTTAGTAGAACACGTTTTTTCTTAGATGGAACCATGGTTCTTGATGATTTATGAAATGTAAAATGCAAGCCAATGGTTACCAGCACTTTGAGAGACAAACAAACAAACAAAACATACAGGCAAAACATAGTAAACTCCAATGGTTCCTGATGAAATATTGAGGTTTTATGAATTGACTCGCTTATAGGACCAACAGTGTATTAAGAAACTGTAAATAACGCTTAATAATTGTACTTCAACCTCAATATATAATCAGGGATTTGTTTAGTTTTGCCTATGTGTGCTTTTGTGACTCTTAAAGTGCTGGTATCTGCTGACTTGCATTATATAAATAACAAAGAACCACCATTTTAGCTCTAAATAGTCTTTATTGTTCTACTGAAGAAAGGAACGAATAATTTTTGGAAGGCTTGAGAGTCATTGTTCAGTCAGAATTATTGAAAAGTTGGTGTTTACATAATATTCTTGTGGGTAATGTAATTGTTTATTATGTATATATGTATGTACAAATATACACATCAATTAAGAGTATACTTGAAAAAATACTTACATAGCATTTATATATAATATAAATTTATTAATAAATGCAAGTAATTATTTTGTTTTGTACATTTCTCTAGATTCTGTACATGTGTATATTCTTATGTACATAAACATACATAGTACACACTTATATATGATGTATTTTTGGGTGAACTATTCCTTTAATAATATTGCAACTGACTGAAAATGCAAAATGCAAACCCTGTGGTCAATATACTCCTGCTGAAGCACCGACGAGTAAATTTGGCATCTTAAAGTAGAGAAAGTGAACTAATAAAAAATATGTATATATGGCAACCGATGCAAAATGTATGGGCTGCCTCGCAAGTCAGAAGTGATATGTAAATGTGTACTGGAAGTACTGCCATACGTGAATGCAGATGGGCATCTGAGTGTTGTAGAGCGTGTGTGAGTGGTTGGTCTGTAGAGGGCAGTGTTCATAGAGAACCGTGTCTGTGCATACTGTATATATTAGTGCACGCCGTTCATTATGTGCTTTTGGTGGATGTCCAGAGTTGTGCCGTCCTCTCTGTTGTGCTGGGAAGAGCTCAAATCTTCTTCCCTAAGCTGAGCAGCTTTCCGGATCTCATCTAGAGTGTACTCCTGCAGGATGGTCCCGTTTTCAAACACAGTCACCAGCATGTCCTATAAAGGAAGGGGATCATTTAAATGAGGATCACAAACTGGATATTATTTTATTTTATTTTATTGAAAGCTTTGAGATGGTAGATCAGCCTGTTTTTAATGTAATTAATAACTTATGACATTGTTAAAGTTATATTTTAAAATTCTTTTTTGAAAAGTCTGAGAAGTAATGTAATTAACTAATGAGGAATTTAACCACTTGACTCATCAATATTACTAAAATACCTATAAATTAAACTTCTAATTCCTTGGCCCTAGCCTTTATTTATTTTTTTTATTCATACTTATGCATTTTAATAATAAACATAGCATCCTTTAGTTACTAAACAGAATAACTTTGAAAAAAAAATTAAAAAGTTAAATATAATATGCATCTGAAATGTTTCATGACAATGACAAAAAATGTAGATATTTGTTAATGATACATTATATAGATAAGTATATAGTAATTTCTTAAATTAATTGTTCCTTAAAGGGAACTGACATACTCTCAAGTGGTTTCTAATCTTTTGAGTTTCTTTGTTGAACAGAAAAGAAGATATTTTGAAGAATTGTTTGAAACTGGTAATTTTTAAAATAGGATAAACAAGTAGTACTTGCAAAGTAGGATAAACAAATACCATGGAAGTTAATAGTTACCAATTTCCAACATTTTTCAAAATATCTTCTTTTCATTTCAACAGAAGAAAGAAACTCAAGAAACTCGAGATTTGTGACAAAGTAAGCACATTTTAACTAACTGGAATTAAGAATTATAAAAAGGACAGTAATCCCTTTATTTTTCATTGAATACACAATCTAATTACACTTACTTAGGCAAGGGCTGATAACCGGTTTCAAGGTTTACTGTGGTTTGGAAAAGTCAAGGTTTTAAAACCTCCAGGATTTTTTGTTATACTTTTCTTACGGTATTTGTACAGTTTTTTTGTGTGTTTTTTTGGCACTATTTTATTAGTTTTTTTAGGACAAAAGTATCTCCAACAGAAAAGGACCCTCCACATCAAAGACTACTGTTCCAAAATATTTTAAATGTTCCTTAATATAAAATATATTAAGCTCAATGTGGGAAAAAGTTTTTCCCAGACATTTGAAAATAGTTTATTTTAGAGCAGTAATCACAATACCGTAATACTGTGATGGTTTTATCCAAGGTTATCATACTGTCACAATCTTACACCGGCCCATGCCTACACTGATTAGATACTTTGTAACTATACACTGTAAAAATACTGGGTTCCACACAATCAATATGTGTTGGGAGAACATGAAGGAATTAGGTTAAATGGTCAAATTTGACAAATTTAAGTGGATTGAACATAAACAATTAAGTTGTCCCAAAAAACCAAGAAATCTGTTATTTCTGTTCATTTTAAATGAGTAGTTTAATCAAACAGCCAATAAGCATGCCTTGTGCGTTGTCGTGCCTTTATACTTCTGCGTGCTGTTTGTGTTGCTCTGCAATAACACCTCCGAAACGCTAGCTGTCAATAAGGAGTTTATGTTCCTCTGTGTCAAGTTTCTTCACTGGTATTTTGTTTTTTTCTGAGCGCTACACTAATGTACAAGTAGCTGTACAGGAACTGGTGGACGAACAACAACTTTGATCATAAGGTAAACACAAAACAAAACCTCCTTCACGGAACTCGACTCTTATAAACACTCGCTCTAACGGGTTTGCGCAGCTTACAGTTACATTTTTTAAGAGGTGTTTTTAAGAGGTTGACCACATCTACATGATTAAATAAAGCCATGTGATTGGCTAATTAGATATTTGCATCAACAAGCAATTGAAAATTTGTGCCTAATAAAGATGCTGGTGAGAGTATAAAGGATAATGAATCAGATTCCAATTAAATTCAATCCGTTCAGAGAAAATGGCTTCTGCTTTGGAAAATACATTGGATGAATGTAGGGCTGGCATATAAATCAATGATCATTATGCCATAACTGTTGTACATACAGTTAAAGGCAAAATTATTAGAAATTGTAAATCTTTTAAAAATATTTCCAAAGTGCTGTTTGACAAAGATTTTTTTCAACACCTTTTAAACCATTTTAATAACTAACTTCTAACAGCTCATTCATCTTTGCCAGGGAATTTTACTTGTTATTTTGCAAGATAGGATTTACAAAGAAACTGGGATTAAAAGTTCTGTTCCCACTCTGTGATCTAACTGCACTTCAAGAGGCAGTATTTCATATTTCATTGCATTTCAAACTATGGCTGCAAAATATATCAATTCAGCATCAATATAGCAATGTGTGCATTCGCAATAGTTACATCGCAAATATGCAATGTCCAGTCTGATAATAGTTGACCAGAAGCCACAGAATTGTATTTAATCGCTGTATTTATAAGGTTTTTGCAAAGCTTTTCTTACTTGGAATTTTTGTCTTGTTTCTAGTCCAAATATCTACTTTTTAAAGCAAAAGCAAGATTATTTAAGTTAGCCCACTGGAAGATAAGTTCCTTAAAAACAAACAAACAAACAAACAAACAAAAAAAAAAAACTTTTAATTTGGACATTTAAAAAAAAAGAATAAAAAAAAAAATATATATATATATATATATATATATATATATATATATATATATATATATATATATATATATATATATATATATATATATATATATATATATAAAATATAATATAATAATATAAAAAAATTATGAAAATCTGTAAATAATTTACAAGTACACAGCTGATCTAACCTCCTCTGGTTTGCCAGCTCCTCTTTCCACCGTTTCAATGAAGCCGTCAGAGTTTCTTCTCAAAGAGAGACGACCACGCTTAGATCCTTTAGATGGGTCCGTCACTGGCTGCTTATAGACATCCATCTACACAAACAAAAATCACTTGATCATAATAGAAATACATCATGCTACATAACAATTTTTGACCTCTATAAAACAAGAAGTCAATAATAAAAAAAAAAACAACTCACGCCTTTGCCACTGGTCTCCACGTAGCTGCACTTAAATGCGCAGTTAAGTGTGTCTCTGTTGATTTTCTGCAGGAGTGCGCTTCCACAACCGAAAAACACATTCTCAGCACTCCAACCCTCATCACTCAGTTTCTGCAGAATCTACGCTAGCCAAAAAAGACAATTCAAATACAAAGCATGATCAATACGGAATATAACCAATGACTAACATCTATTTTATCAAACATTCAAAGTAATAATGTTTATAATCAGTCATAAATGGATGATGAACATTAAGACACAGTGAAACATTGTCTGACAACTTGTGTCAGCATAATTATTATGCAGTAGCATAGTTAGTCGCTAGTTGAGTGAGTGTGGTTCAAAAGTCTGAGAACAGAGTGAAAACGCTTCAGTTTTGCATTTCTCCAAATTAACACATTTATCTTAATTACTCATTACAGCAATCTGATTTGGAGTTACTTTGCACAACAATTTGCAACTTGTGTGATAATTGAAAAATTAACATGAATTTTAGCACATCTTATTTATACTTAATTTGTCCCTTTGGTTTAATGGAAAAAGTGCTCAGTTCGTTTTTTGTGTGTGTGTGTAAAACGCAAAAAGTAAAACCGTAAGCTCACTATCAATGTCACATATCTGATTATTGATCAGAGATTTGGAAACTTCACTTGAGATTAATTATTCATTTTACATAGCAGAGTTTATTTTTTTTAAATGGCCATCAAAATCATAATATTTTGTTTCGTTACAGTTTCAAATGATGTCTGCTTATAAATCATTGATTTAAAGATCTCGTCCAATTAAAATATTTTTTTTATATGTTATTCTGTTAGTTTTAAGGACATCTTTATGTTGGTGTGCTCCAAAACAGTGACAAAAATCGGATTTAGGAGATATAAACATGTAAAGTTTGCGGTTTGTCACTTCCATCTAAATGGATCAACGTTTTTTTTCATGTCACCTCATATTTCAGTTTCTCATTAAAGCTTGACCAATCAAATGCTCTCTAGTGTCTGACATGTACCAATCCCTTTAAGAAGCTTCTCATTTGTTTTTCCATTTGATGTGCTTGATCTAAACCACTCTCACTGGCAAAACACTGACAAAAACAAAACACCATTGGCTCATTTTTAAAAAGGGGAGGGCCTACTCAATGTCCCACCCTCTCTTTATTTTCAGTTAGAGATTACATCAAACATAGACTAAAAATGTAAATTTCAAAGCACTTCACGGGACTATTAAGACTTTTGGATGCTACTGTAAATCACACTGGATCAAATTTTAATTATACTGTTCAAAAGTCTGAGCTCAGTAAAACTTATAATAAAAAAGTTTATTATATTATAATAAATATAATATACTTATAATAATATAATAATAATAATAATAATAATAATAATAATAATTAATAATTTATAATTAATCAAAATACTGCTAACATACTAATATTGTGAAACAGCAATATACTTACCCATTTTAAAAGTGTGCCAATTACATTACATACAATGTGTAACATAACTATTTGTGAATATAATATATACCAAAAAATAATATAAAAAAGTATGTGCTAAATTTAAAAAACGAGTCATCAGCAATTCCAATTTTTACTTTGCAACAAATCTACATACTTTAGTAACCATGCAAGGTTACTAAATAACTACTGACAGATTTCAGCTGCTGTCTGGGCGTTCACTACCTTTCTACACCTCCCTTTCTTCAAGTGCTCAATACTTTTTTCCTGTGTCATTTAATTTTATTACACATAACTTAATTTGTAAACTAATTAGATTTGTTTTCTTTTCATTTATATATTTCTTTGGTTGTTATTAACATCTGGTGAAAATTTCAAGTCAAATATATTTATAAATATACATAAACATAAACTACTGATCCCAACGTTTTGAAGGCTAGTCTATGTCTTTCCATAGTTTAGTTTACCTCATTAATCGAGTTCAAATCAATTCCATCCCCCTGGATAATGCGTAGGTATGACGGAAGCACTTTATAACCAACTGAGTTCAGAGAACATCCGAAACACTCCTCCAAAATCTTTATCACCTAAATGTGAGACAGAAGAGACACATTTCAGTACACAGAAAAATTCAATAATGGAAGTAATCAATTTCACCACCATTTCATTCATCAAATAAAACCAAGAAACAAACTAATCTAAAGACAATCTGAAAGCAAAAAAGAAAGAGAGAAAGAAAATCAATGTTCCCAGGCACAGCTTTCAATATAGCAGCAGATGCAATCTTAATCCTACAAGCCCACATCATTCAAAATGCAGCTTGTCCGAATCTTTACTTCACCAAAAATAAAGTTCAGTCACTGTAACAGCTAGCTTAAAGTCAGCAGTGAACACTTGACACAAACTTAGTAGATGATACACACACCTCTAAGAGAGTTTCAGCTGGATCTCCGGAGTCTGGGCGGATAATAAGGGCGGAATCTTCACTCCTCTCCATCACTCTCTCTTTTAGCTTGTCCCCCCAGATGTGCTTACAAGCCTTGAAAATATCGTAACTGTCGCTAACCACTGCTACAGGTCCAGAGGGAAACTGGTCCAGAAGACACTCGAATGCATCTTTCTCCCTACTCCGTCCCCACGAGATGATGGTACTACAGAGACAAAGTTAAACAAACTTTCTTTAAATCAACTGAAAGGCTAATAACTTGTGAAAAGCTAGTAAAAATGTGATTTAAAACACTGTTAGCACAACTTAACATGTTAGCATGTTTCTAACATGATTTAACGCACTAATAGCAAGCTTTAACTCTGCTACGCTGTTAGAATGCATTGACGCAGTGTTAGCATGTTTTTAATGTGATATAACACACTGATAGCAAACTTTAACAATGCTACAATGTTGTTAGCATGCTTTTAACATGATTTGATGCAGTGCTAGCTTGTTATTAGCATGTTTCTAACATGATTTAATACACTGATAGCAAAGTTTAAGCAACAATGTAATGCTACTATGTTGTTGGCATGGTTTTAACATGACTTTACTTATTGATAACATGTTGTTAGCAAATTTAATGTGTGACAGGCTTTCTTTAAATGCTTTTATAGGCTAGTACTTTAAGCTATTTTAAGTCATTTCTTCCCCACTTTGTATCGTATATGTAACGTAAGGGAAACCGTGTAAGAATGTTTTTAATATTGCTAACTAATGTATGGAAGTTTAAGCTGTTAAGTTTCTAACATGCAACACCATCAAAATGAAAACCTAATAAGAAAAAGTCATCTAACAATGGTAGCTTGAGAATGTGTTTTAATGGTGCTAATATGCTTCTATAATCTTTTAACAAACTTCTAGCATATTGCTCACATTTTTAAACATGGATTTAAATGTTGTTAGCATGGTTAAAAATGATGCTAACATGTTTTTGCATGCTGCTAACCTTTGCTAACATCATGTAACACATGTCTATCATAATTTAGCACAGTGTTTCCATAAACCTTCCTAAAAATAAAATGTGGTGTGTCGAGTGTGGTTAACTTCTAAAGTCATTTAAAAATATTGCTTTAACATGCTGTTAGCATCCAACTAACATGTTTGAATAAAGACAGCATGTTTCTTTTCCTGTTGTTAACATGTTTCTAACATCACTTGATTTGCTAACATGCCATTATATGATTATATATATGGTTTTAGTATTGTTTAACAATGAAAATAGGTTTAGATACATTGTTAGCATGTCTCTACTATGATTAACACATTGATAGCACCATTGCGCTAAACACTTTAACATGTTGTAGCATACATAATACGCACACACACTTTTCTACTATAGTATACACACCTCTTAGCATCAATTATCACTGCTGTGCAACATGTTGATAGCAAATTGCTAGTATAATTTAACACATTTAGAACATTTTAAACTGCTAACATCATCCGTCTAGCATGATTCTACAAGTTCCAGAAAAGGGGTTGAGTTTCCCTAATGAAAGGACAGCTTGCATACTCTACAGTATCTGTTGTATAAGTTTTCACGCCCTCGTTTACAGCGGCATTGGAAACTTGCTATTGTTTAGATCTCCCTAAGTTGGTTCAACAGAACAACTCGAAGGTCAGGTTTGGTAGTCATAGAACGAAAGCTTACAAATTCTAACTCAGAAGAAGAATAGAAAGAATAGCAAGCTTAAACAGTCTCAGGCCAACGTTATTACATGCATGGCTAAATCATTTATAATAAATATTGCACTGTAAAAAAAAGAGAAGAAAATCTATTTTTATATAGTTTAAAGGATATTAAAACAAATGAGTCTTGCTTTGCTAGACAAGAATTAGAAAGAATCATTTTCAGCAAATGAGTCACTGGTGTTTAATGATCCTTACATGTAGAGCTATAAAAATCACAGAGTGATTCACTGAATCGTCTGCTTGACTGATAAATGAATGTTGTGATCATTGAACAACTTAAATCCGAAATTGTAATGACGTCACAGAAGCCATTGTTTGACTAAAATAAAGATTGAGAGCGTGCTATACTGGGAACAGCACTCAAGCACATAGACAAAGGGCCCTACAGCTGCGAGACGGATGAATGTGGAGCTACTAATAGAACAAATTAGAATCAACGGAACAAATGCAAATTAACAAGCAGGTGTTTAACAGCAAATATGAAGACACTGGCTCAGTCGCTGCCCTGTCAATCTTAAAGGAACGGTTCAGCAAAAAATTAACATCGTAATCATTCAATCATGAGAGCACACAGGAGTTTCTCGAAAGGAGAACTTCTTTTGATTGCAGTAGACATAGTGTTTAATGCAATCACTATAAAAAAGGATCAAAGCCTAATTTAGGGGGATCTAAGCTTAAACACACACACACGCACGCACGCACGCACACACACACACACACACACACACACACACACAAAAGTATCATAACACTTGGAATATTAATACTTTTATGTGATGAATGGTGCAAAATAAATATGCTGCCAAATAATGTTTAATATTTAAATGTATAACCAAGATTAATAATTAATTAATTACTTTTATTTAATTAAAACTAAATTTGGCTTCAGACAGGCTTTCAAGACAAAAACTAAAGAGTGTCACATATTTTTACACAATCATAATTTCATTTAGTGTAACAATAGTATATACAATAGCTATATTGTGTTTATGTAGCAAAAGAAATCTCATTAGTTAGTTGAGAACAAAAAATGTCGATGACATACTGACTTTATAAATACATCTGTTATGTTGAAAGAATACGGGATATGTAATTTCACCCATTTATTTTCCATAAAATTATTTGGAATCTTAAAGCAGAAACTTTTACTTGCATTGAATGCATTTTATGTATATAAAATCATATTTGGGAATGTAATTTGATGCAGACGCCAAAATAGTGCCTTTGACCTTTTCAGATCTTTTCATTCCAAGCCAATTTTTATATTTTTAATTTTAGTCAACATAAACAAATGGTTTGAACAAAGTCTAATGAACTTTTGAGATTAATGAATAACTAATAGCTTATGGTAGAAATTTGACTTCTTTCAACTGCTCAGGATTTTAGCAGGATGTTTCACACAACACTAAATTCGTACTTGATTTTGTGAAATAATCTGTGTGTGCTTTACCTGTGCTCTGCAGCAGGGATGGAGAATCCGGCCATTGGACACCCATAGTATCGCTGTGCCATCAGCAAACCTGCCACTGTGTCTGTGCTGCAGAAATTCACCAGATGAGCAGCTCCGCCAAGTGCTGCTGACTAGTTCACCAGAAGAAAGAGGGAAAAAACACAACAGAAATGAACTGCCGAAACGTCATGCTGCAAGACATTACAGGTAAACAGGGTAAAAAATAACTTTGTTATCACCACACTTGCCCAGTTGGTCAATTACACTCAGAATGACAAACTTTGTTTGTTTTAGAAGTTCTCTAAATATTATTTTAAAAAATGTAAATGAGGCATTACTTCATTATATTTATATAAAGTGGGAATAAATAACTATGCAACACGTCATGTTTTTTTCCTGTGAAAAATATTTCTAAAGGTTTTGACATAGAATTAAACCAAATTTTGGTAAAAAAAAACCCCAAACAATACAAACATAAAAATAAAACTACACAGCAACAAAATCTGAAAAAACTGGTATAATATGTAATATATAATAATATGTAGTAACAAAGGAATGACACAAGGAGAAAGAACTGAACTACTGAAATGTATATAATTCTTTATATAAAAATTTGGTGATGGCAGCTTAAAGATGCTTTTCATATGGAGAATGAAGTCACATCCATTGCTCAGTTGGGATACTTTCACAGACGTCAACAGAGTGTAAACATCCTGATGGTTCTGTGGGTCTTGTTTATCAAATCTGATCTTTATTTTATATTTTCTATTGAATTCAAGTCAGGTGATTGGCTGGGCCATTCAACAGCTTGATTTTCTTTCTCTGAAAGTATTTAAGAGCTGAGTTTTGATCATTGACTTACTGAAATGCAGATGTTGGACTGAAGCAGCTAATATTTATTTACATTTTACAAAGATGAAGGGCAGAGTTGCTGAAGAACTACTGAGAGATTTCATCTCTGTCTGGGCTTTCACTGCCTTTCTACACCTCATTTTATTTTATTACACATAACTTAATTTCTAAACCAATTGATTTTGTTTTTGTTGCATATATGGATTTCTTTGGTTGTTACTAACATCCAGTGAAAATTTCAAGTCAACAGCACTTTTAGAAATATGTTTTCTGAGAAAATGGTGACTTGTTGAATACTTATTTTCCCCACTGTCTGTTAGCATTTGCATACATTTATAGCAGATTTAAAGTTGTTGTTTTTTTTTTTTTAAGAGTCAAAGGCTTTTACACATGAGGATTTTGGTAATCACGCCATACTTCAGAAAATGTGAACAACCTGTAGAATAAAATCTATGTAATCAGGCAAATTATGAATGGACAATTCCCTCAGTAAAACCCTTCGTAATCCAGATATGAATAAAATTGTGATGTCTGGTGTAAGTGCTGTTAAAGTAGAGATTTATGGCTCAGTTCAGGAGATTTTTTCTGAGAAAACAGCAAATGTACAAATATCAACAAAAAAGTACAAAATAATTGTATTACAGTTACAAAACTAAAGGCATAAATAAAAAGGCATAAACTAAAAACAAAAAATTATAAAGTGTGAAAGCAAAAAAGCATATTTTGGGATAAAATTCTTTATATTAGACTGAATAGAAAATTCTCAAAATTGACAGGTGCATGAAAACAAACAAACAGCAACAACAAAAACACTACAGTAACTTTGCTGCAGTCTCATCTGAAGTTTTTATGTTTGGGCATATTTTCTAACTTTTGTAGCTGAATTATAAACAGTGGCTTTTAGGAAACAAATCATAAGAGAGACTTTGACGTTGACCTTTGAATTCAATTGTGTTGTGGTTTGAAGCCAAGACGAGATTTTCTATTTTCCACTGATTTTATGCTCAGGTTATTGACTGTGTCTCAGTTCATTCATTGCAGGGACACTGTAATCAGACGAGATTTGCCCTTTAGTGATAG